>NW_007579640.1:75880-78435 GCF_000690725.1 Stegastes partitus | reverse complement strand
GTGTCCCCTGCCTTCACCCTGAGTCAGCTGGGATAGACTCCAGCCCCCCATGACCCTAGTGAGGATTAAGTGGTGTATAGATAATGGATGGATCTAGCTTATGTTAAATCTTTTTTTTAAATGATTTTGCTGTGATAATTGTGTCAAAAGACATTTCTGGGGCGCCCCGATAGCTCAACAGGTCGGGCAGGTGACCCATGAACAGGGCTGTAGCTGTAGCAGAAGCTGTGGGTTCAAGTCCGGCTCATGACCGTTTACTGCAGGTCCGTCCTCGACTCTTCTCCCCATATTTCCTGTCTCTTTGGCTAAAAAGCCCAAATAAATTTTAAAAAGACATTTCTAAACACCCCAACACCGACTGTCTTTCAGAAATCGCCAAAATTTCACAGAAGGTCTGGGTGCTAATGTTCTGTCTGGAAAATCCATCAAATTACATCTTAAAATGTGATTTTGCATCAAAATGATTTTTTTCTACACGTCTCATTTAAAAATTCACCATAAACAAACAGTCTCAAGTAACCAGGTCGTGTAAAAACAAAACAGTCTGCGTTTGTTGGTGCAGCCTTGAAGTCACGACTGACTCAGCTGTGACCAGCAGTCACCTGACAGAAAATCTGAGAGTTTTCAAATGAACTGCAGGCAGTGTTTCCACAGAACAGAGAGGAAAATCAAACCTACTGGGTTAATAAGATAAACGCAGCACGGCTCAGAAACAGTGAACAGAGGAGTGAGTTGTTGGAGACACATCCAGCTGATGGTGGAACATGTTTCTACAGCTGATGAGCAGAGCAGAGAGAAAATAGTTAAATATCTACAGTATGAGGAGACAAAAGGACCACAAAGGGAGAAAACACACCACAAACAAGACACAGATTGACATAAATGAGACACAAAACAACAAAAACGCAACACTAAACAAGAAAAACAGGACACAAAACAACAGATAGGAGACAAAACTGTCCCCAAGAGACACAATACAGCACAAATAAGACAAAAAAAAACCTGCAAAAATACCACAAGATTAATAAATGCAGCACGGCTCAGAGAAAGTGAACAGAGGAGTGAGTTGTTGGAGACACATCCAGCTGATGGTGGAACATGTTTCTACAGTCTGTGGTGGAGAAATGTTTCACTACTGTTCTTCTGTGACATGAAGGTGTGTTGGGGACATTCACTAACTCACTTTATTCTACGTGTCTCTTTTTTTTTTTTACCAAAAAATAAATTATTTGCTCCAAGCAGATTCTACAAAAAACAAAAAATTCTGCCCTCCTTGGTGCAGCCATAGAGCCCTGAACGACTAAAGTCTGACCAACAGTCGAAGGACAAAAAATCTGAGAGTTTTCAGATGAACTGCAGGCAGTGTTCAGACAGAGCAGCTGTTCTTCTGGTGTCATCCTGCTCAGGAAACGTTTCTACGTCTGGTCCTCATGTTTCCTCTTTATGTCTCAGTTAAAAAAAACATCCCACAGCGAGTAAAGACGCAACAGGAGCAAAAAGAAACGTCCACAAACTGCAGCTTTGGGCTTCAGAGGGTTAAAACCAGAAGAAGCTGCTGCTGGAGGAGAAAATGAGTTCATTTCCTCGTCTCTGTCGTTCTGTTTTTAGAGTCCGAAGAACCAGCAGGTGGCGCTCACCTCGGCCAATCAGAGGCCGCGGAGCTGCGCTGTGGGCGGGGCGGAGGAAACGGGCTCCGAGCCGAGATAAAAAGTAACGAGACGCGTGGAGCGGAGCGGCAGAGGAGTCCGACAGCAGCCGGAGCAGCAACAGGTCCGGAGCCGCAGCGGGAGCGAGGAAGAGGAGCAGCCGCGGCGCGTTCACGCTGTTTGGAAACTTCCTGGATATGGAGCCGAGTTCAGGCAGCGTGGGGAGCTGCGAGGCTGCAGCCTGGGAGGCTTAGACAGGCAGGAAGGAAGCCTCTCACCCCACCTCCTGCCCCGGCCTCCTTCCTACCCCGGGCCGAGGAGACGCTCCGCTTCCTGGTGTGAGCTCAAGAGCCGCGGCGCCGCTCGGAGACCCGCAGCTGGAAGTTGAAGGAGGAGGAGGAGGAGGAGGAGGAGGATGGTGGAGGGAGACAGCGGCCGCCGGCAGCTGACCCCGCAGCAGCAGCAGCAGCAGCAGCAGCAGCAGCTCCTCCGCCCGTAGAGGAGCCACCGAGGCGGCCATGGAGCAGCAGGAGGAGCCGCAGCCCGAGCAGCAGCAGGACGGAGCCGAGGAGGCGTCCAGCTCCACATCCACCTCCACGTCGTCCCCCGCAGCCTCCAACACGGAGCCGCCCCCGGAGACCCCGGCGGCGCCCCGCTGCCAGCACAACAGCAGGACCTTCACCGGCCTCAGGATCTTCTGCAGGAGGTGAGTCCGCTTCACCTGCACACACACCTGGACACACACACACTCACCGGGACACACACACACCTGGACACACACACACTAACACGCACTCATCTGGATGCGCTCACCAGGGCGCACACTCACTTTTACTCACTTTCACACACACACACCTGGACACACTCACCTGGACACACTCACCTGGACACACACTCACCTGGACACAC
>NW_007579640.1:56387-75351 GCF_000690725.1 Stegastes partitus | reverse complement strand
TACTGTTTTTCATTCCCTTTTATTATTATTATTATTATTATTTTGTTTTGTTTTTAAAATACAGTAAAACCATGTAGTTTTATGGGCACGTGTTGTGTTAAAAAAAAATTATGGATTTTTATGTGAATATTATTCATAGTCTTAGTTTTTTTTTATTTTTTCACTCGGCATGTATATTATACTTCTTTATGTGATTTTAGTAGATATTTCCTGCAATGCAACAAAATAGAGAAAATATATGAAATAATAAGTTAAAGGATTATTTACCAGTTTCATTGTTTAATATACACTATTTTTCTTTCAAATAACGGCAAATATTGGTAAAATATTTTTTATTTCACTTCACTGACGTGGAGGTTATTCATGGTTTTGGCTTTTCTTTTAAATGTTAAGATGTAAGTTAACAATTCTTTTCTGTCATTTTACTATATTTTATCTGTCATTTCACAAAACAGAGAAAATCTGTAAAATAACAGTAAATTGTTTTTTTTGTTTTTTTTAATGACATTATTAGTATTACAGACATACATTTTTTTCAGTGTATGTTGTTTACAAATAAAATCCAAGGATCCATCTAATTAGAAAATGATTTTTAAAAAGTGGATAAAATGCCTCAAATAGAAAGCAAATTAAAAGCACAAATAATGAAACATAGCCAGTGGAGCTACCTGTTTTTAAAATCTATATATCCTAAAAAAAAAAAAAAAAAAAAAAAAGCTTAACTGTAATTTTTTAAACCACTTACTGCTAATTTCACAGAATTTCTTTGTTTTGTTAAATCACAGAACATATCTGGCTCTAAAAGATACAGGCCATAACTGTAGATACTGTAGAAATCAAAAGTCAGTATTTTTACAAATGATAATTTATTAATTTACAGTGAGTGACTCTAAACATACACATTTAAAAATATGATTTTATTTTTTACTGTATTTAAATCAGCAACAATATCAATATTCTACAGATATTTGCAGTTTTCAGAATTTTTAAAAAGGTAAATATTTTTTTCTGCTTTGGTAAATCACAGATAATATCGACTGAAGTCACAGGAAAAAAATAGTTTTTATTGCCTGTTTAAAACAACAACAACAACAACAACAACAACAAAACAGGGCAAACGTGTAAATAATATTCACATCAACAATGTGTATTTAGGCAAACAGTCATTTGTTCTTTTACAATGTGTGACCAAAATTACCCCGTTTTACTGGATTCAAATGAGAACAAATATAGTTACTCTGCAGATATTTTCCTGTATTTTCACTGTTCTAACAGTTTTTGGATGTTGTCGTATTCCACGGTTTTATTTTTAACCTTTATTTATTTATTTATTTTGGCATCCTTGCAGCCAGTTTTGTTGTTTTATCTTTTTTCTTTTTTACCAGATTTTTTTTACCAGTGTACTTCACTGGTTTACGACCTCATAATGATTGAATTCCAAAGTCCCTCCATATTTTTCTGTATTTATCACTTGTGCGTGTTGCAGTAAATGTGATTTCTTTGGGTTTTGTTTGCACAAATCGAGACGTTTGATGAAGCCGCCTCAAACCCTTAAAGGCTCTGATGATCATTTTCCGTTGTCTGATGTTTTAAAAGCAATTTGACTTCAGGATTTGCAGCCCGTCAGTGTTTCTGTTTGCAGTTCTAAGCCTGTAAAGCAGCAGCGACGTTGTGAACCTCATGCTGACGTTTCCAGTGAAGCTAAAACTGTAAAAGAATCTGGTTTGATCCAGATCCACCGTCAGAGAAAACAAGATTCACAGACTGAGAGACGACTGTTAACTGCAATATTGAATTAAATATGCAGGAAATACACAAAGTAAATCAACACACAAACACTGTGTGTTCGACAGAAGACAACACACGAGGCTCGATCGATACTGTGAGAAGAAACGGTAGTAGAAGCTGCCAGGAGCTGAACATCCTGCCTTCAGGTTCTGTGCGTTTCATTCATTGATTCAGAGTTCCTGAACCTGCTGCTCTTAAAACCTCTGCACAGGAAGGATGTGATGTCTCAGACAGCAGCTGAAAAACTCTCTGTTCCACAGTCCCTTCGTGTTTCTGAACCTCTGAACGCTTTGCTGAACGGCTGTGGCGCTCATACAGATGTTGTCAGCTGGAGTTTGACCCTGAAATCAAGCTGCTCAATAAAAACGGAGATTCTTTAAATGGATTCTGCTGATAAGCCGCCACTGGTTTGACATTAACACAGTTTTATATTCCCGTTTTGTACCAGCGCTTCAGAGATAAAGTGAATTTTGGTTGTTTGGCAGAGCTCATTGGAAAGTTGTGGTTATTCTGAGTTCTTAAATGTGCAAATCTGCTGCTTTTCTTTGTCTAAAGTGGAACTAAACTGAATATTTAGTGTTGGTCGGACAAAAGAAGACGTTTACAAAGACATCTCTGTTGTCAGCTGGAGTTTGACCCTGAAATCAAACAGCTGCTATAAAAATTGCGATTTTCTCAAATGGACTTCTGGTGGAGTTTATCAGACAAATACCAAAGCCACAGATGGGATGTTTTACATTTGGAAACGGGGCAATGTGTTGGACAGATTATCAAATTTGTCGGTTATGTTATGGACAGTCAGTTAATTATAATAGCAAATAATGAGCAGATAAATGTAGAACATCAGAGTCATCAGCTGCAGCCCCACACCAGAGTCCATTCATATTTCTGCTGTTTTTGCAGATTCATGAACTACATGCGACATCCTGAGGCAGATGTTGACCTTTGAGGGTTTGAAAAATGAAATTATACCCCCTAAAAAGTTTAAATATTTAGTTTTTTCTTAGTTTTCTTATCTGGTGGACAAACTGATGAAGAACCTCGGTCACAAACTTGAAGAACTTTTGTCTAGAACTTCTGCTGCAATCAACAGAAAAATAGTGTTTAAAAAACAGTTTTAAAAATGTAAGTTTCAGGGTCTCAAAAGGTTTTCTGATGTTGTACAAACAAAATGGCATCAATGTTTACAGCGAAATAATGATTCCGCACCAAACTCCATTCAAATTTTAACCATTTTTGCAGTTTAGTCACATATAACCGATTCTTTTTAATATTAAAACGAACAGAATCCTCAGTCTTTTGCTTTTTCTAAAATGTTGTTTTGGAGGTTTTCCACCATTTTCTGGTCTTTTCTAGATCTAGAAGCTAATCGAGAACAAAAATGCCCATTCGCTGCAGCCCTGCACCAGAGCTGCTTCGTATTTTTGCAGCTTTAAGCCTCTGAAGCAGCAGCGACGTTGTGGAGCTCGTACAGATGTTTACAGCTGTTCTAAACGGAATGTAACCTGAGATTTGTTGAACGCATCTCTGGTGATGAAGACTCGAGGCCTGGAATCGATAGTGAAACCTGCCTTTTTCTGTCACTTCTCATCTCTGAGGTTTTCTCAGGAAGACAGATGTCAGAGTTTCCTCCTGCAACAGCTTCTTGTGATTCCTGCAGCTTCTCAGACGTCACACGTGTTCGTTTCTGTGTTTCGTGTTCCAGTAAATTTCGTTTATCGGGGTTTTCATTGGACCGATCGAGATGTTTGTTGAATGTACCTTCAGACTGGATGAAGTTTTATCAACAAACTGATCCAGAATCCTGCAGCTCCAGAGTCCCTTCACATTTTGGCTGTTTTTGAAGTTTAACCTCAACATTAAGTGTTTGATGCACTATAAGGCACAACTTGGACTTCATCTCATTAATTTGACATTTTTAATAATATTTTTGTCTTGTTGCTTTAAAATCTTCACTTATCATAATTTTTAGAAAATTGTTTACATTTTAAAAATTTTTTTTGATTTGTCACGAATATTTTTTTTCAATCATAAGTAACATTTTTTCTTTATTTATTTTAATTCAATGACAGAAACTCTTCCACATACAACCTATATAACAGCTGAGACTTCATTTTACATGAATGCATATTAATTTAATTTTTATTCTTTCGTGTCACGTGTGAAATCTGACCTTAAAATCATGATGTTAAAAATCTTAAATTCTACGTGTCTCATTTAAAAAAATCAACAAAATTAGAAAAGTTGCCCAGAACCAGATTCTGCAAAAAACACAAAATTTTGCTCTGATCGGTGCAAACATGAAGCCAAGAGCGACTCGACTACACAAACAGTCACAGGACAAAAAATCTGAGAGTTCTCAGGTGAACTGCAGGCAGTGCTCAGACAAAGCAGCACTTTTATTCTTATTTTTTAATGATTTCTGTCTTTCTGACTGTGTCGTATTAAGTTCTCTCTCCGTCTTCATGCTTGTTCTGTTTCCACAGAGCTGCAGGACTTTACATTGCAGTAAAAAAAAAATTAGTCCACAGCAAGTAAAAAAGTATCAGGAGCCAGAAAACGCGCAGAAAGCGCCCCGAGTCGGTCGGGGGTTAATTGAGCACAGGAGTCCCAGATGAACGCCGTCTTCCATGACTCGTGTTAATGAGACGTCAGATGATGTTAACATGTTCAGATCCCCGTAGACGCATAGAGGACACGGATCAGGCGTGTTCCTGAGCTCATGTGGACGTCGGCAGCAGCCGGACTTCCTCTTTGATTGGCTGTGAACTCTGAGTAACATCAGTGTGTTTGTTAGTCACCGAGAGCCGACGAACGGCAGTACAGACGCCCCCAATTAACAACAACACAGAGAAGGGCTTCGTTAGGCATAATGGAACAGAAGAGAGCTCCTTTATACGGAAAGACATGTGAAAATATGTAATATAGACATGTAGTAGAAAATAAGAGTATGTACAAGTTACAAGATATACGTGTTATAATTAAAAACAACAAAAAATGATGGTAACTCGAAACTTTAATGTAAAAGATTTTAACAGTTGAAAAGCCAGAATTAAAAATCTGTATTTAAACAAGATAAAAACTTATTGTGTCATTAAAAAATGTTGACTTAAACATCAGACGTTGTATTTGTTCTCTATGGAGGAATTTAAACAGAGAAAGAAAGAAAAAAAGACAAATATGTTGTGTTTGTTTGAATTTTTGTCAAAATAATTCAACTTTTAAAAAATCTTCAATTCAAGTTTAACAAAAATTAAATCACGTTTAACACAAATGTTCCGATGATTGTATGAGCTGAAAAATTGAAGTTACACTTTTGACATTTTTGTCTCATAAAAAGTTCCAAATATAAAGAACAACCGTCTTTTACTGAATTAATTCAATTGGGAAAAAATCTCTAAATTTGAGCTGAGAAAACTCAAACAAAAAAGTTTTATGAGCTGAAAAATCTATTCTATTTTATTCTATCAAAAAAAAAAAAACAACAACAAAAACAAACAACTGTAGTTTTACTTCTCTACAGTACCTAAATAGATACTTCGACATTCATCAGTCTCCTCACATGAACCACAAAACAATTAAAGACTAAATCACATACAGTCAATAAAGTATAAAATAAGTAGAATAAAGAAAAAACAGAAAAAACTGGGGCTCCATCATCCTGGATACATATGACATGATGTTTTTTTCTGTCATATATGTTGGAAAACACACAGAAAAGTTCAGGAGATGACTTGAAAAACTGTATTTAGAAGGAATTCTTCATTTAAGAATAATTGTTGTGTGTGTGTGTGTGTGTGTGTGTTTTTTTTTAGGGGAAGGCAGCTGCATAGAAAATACAAAATCATATTTTAAAAAGAGTTTTTAACCTTTTTCAGGTGGCGTCACACTGACAAAGGCGTCTGAAAACAGCTTTGTGCTTTGGATCTGGCTCAAACATCATCCTATCTGTAGATGAAATATCTCCCAAGGCTGCATGATTCTGACCACAGTTGAGAGAGAAAACTATCGAGAGAAACTATCTGTGTTGTATTTTCACTTTTACATCCACAGAGCGCTGCTTCCTTGTTGTGCTACATTCCTGCTAAAGTACAAATCTACATTAAAATTGACCTAAAACAATCCTCACATTACTTTATTGCATCTCTTAGAGGCTAAATATTCATTAAATTGTACCTTAAACTTATAAGCTGCTTATAAATTGACACTACAGTTTACAGATGTTCCCTGAACGCCTCACATGCAGGCCACAGGAGAAGCTTCTAGTCTCCATCAGTCACTGCAGCCAGACCAAAAAATGAGTTTAAAAAGAGTAAAATAAGATGTTTTAACGTCAGATTTACCTGAAACCAGGTGATTTTTATCAACGTGGACTGTTTTCTACGAGCATTTGAAACACCACCGTCGATGGCGTTCATTTAATGATGAGAAGCCGAAGCTGTGATTAATATTTCATTAATTGTGCTGCCACACAGCTGTTGTGCTTCTCTGGCAACCAAATCTTCCTTTTCATTGTTTATTTCCTGTTCTTCGGTCACGCTGCTGTGCACATGTGCAGCCGGCGTGTCAACAAACTGTTTCACAAATCAAATAGAGTTTTTTAAAAAAAGAAAAAGTTTAAATGAAGAACTCTTACATTTTTTTGTGTAGATCAGTCATGAGAAATAAGAACTGTGTGAGTTTTCTTTTTCTTTTAAGCAGCAAAAACATTCATAACATGATGCGTTTGAATGAATTTGCCTTATTTTCATCACAGTGTCGATGCTGAAACCATCGTGCAGCGTTTCTTAAATTAGTTACGACTTTTTCTCATAGTACTATAGTATCCTGACTGATCAGACTCATTGTCCGTCTTTAACGACACAACGCTGATAATAATTCACATGTTTAAGTTTATTTTACCTCCTTAAAAGCTCCGTTTCCTGTGTTTTAACCGGCTCTGGCCGCTGAGCTCTGCTCTCTCCGATCCTGGGTTTTTGCTCTGCGGTGAATAAAAAGGTAACAAGTGCAGACCCAAGTTCAGTCAGGTGGTTCGTTTAATCTCCCAGCGATCTCCCAGGGTCCTCTAATTATAGCCGCTATTAATGGATTGGCAGAGCAATTAATTAAAAGCGGTCATTTTTAGGGCCTGGTGGGAGAGTTTCACTCCGGAGGAAGGATTCAATCTGCAGATCTCCAAGGACGAGAGGAGGAGAGCGACGAAGGTGGACTCCTCCTCCTCCTCCTCCTCCTCCTCCTCCGTAGATACAGCCAAGGGCATTTATTTTCCTTCTATGAGTCCAAACACGCCGAGCTGGTGGACACCAGAACCCAGCAGTGTGTGAAAAAGGCATTTTATCTTTGAACAACACACCGTTTATCAGAACCAGAAACAAGAAGACACATTTAGTTTTAGACTTTCTGAACTGACTCATCTGTGATGCTTTGTTCTGTCGAGAAAATGAACCAAATCTCAGCTTAAATCAGGAGATTTCATCAAAATCACTGAAATTTTTTGGTGAATCTTTGAAAGAGACACGTAGAGTAAAGTGTTTGCACCACATTCTGTCAGACTAACAAGTCTGCGTCTTTAGGTTGAAGTGCAGGCAGTGTTTCCACAGAGAGACTGAGAGGAAAATAAAACCTACTGGATCAATAGAACGAGTGCAGCGTGGCTATAAAACAGTAAACAGGAGAGAACTGCTCCACAGCTTAGGAGGATTTTAAAGCACTCACTTTGAAGTTAAGGTAAAATGTCTGTAGGTCCTCAAACACATGAATAATTTGAGTTTTTGCTGGAAAAGAATCTCCCCAAATGATCGGATTCACTTTCAGGATGGTGAAAAATGTCAAAAACAACATCTTCAGATCAAAGATATTCAGTTTACTGTCACAGAGGAGGAAAGACAGCAACATAAATCCACGTTTAAGAAACTGAAATCACAGAATTTGTCATTTAAAAAACAAACAGAAATTACTCCTTAATCGATGATAGAAATACAACAACAACAAATATTGCTGATAATAGTCGACAACCACGATGCATTGATTGATTCTTCCAGCTCCTCTGTGAGGCTGTAAACAGAATGTTAATGACAGGTTTTATTAAATATCCTGATATGAGACAACAGGCGTTTGTTTTGAGCCACTGAACCCTAATATCCCGTTATTGATGCACTGAGTTTGAACATATGTGACACAAAATGCATTTCATGGATGTCACACAGTAAAAACTCATTAAAAAAAAAAAACAGTTTATAACCAAGTTTTTCAAAGATTTATGATGTAACAGATTTTCAGAGTTTTGTTAAATTACAGATAATATCTTGTAAACTTTTTAAATTAATGAATTAATTTATTTATTTATTTGCAAAGCATTACTTTAGATGTTAAATTTTTTTTTTTTTTAAAAAAAGAAAAACTAAAATTGCAGAAAAAGAACTGATTTACATTTTGACTGTAAAAAAAAATAAACAACAGATCAAAACTGTAAATAATGTTAAATGTGAAACCCTAAAATTACAGTTTTTAATGTATTCAAATCAGCTAAAAAACAAAAAAAATCCTTATTTTACAGATAATTACAGTTGTTGTCACCGTTTTTTAAATTTATTTTTATTTTTTGAACATTACAGTATTTCAACATATTTTTTCTGGCATTTTTTCCAAATGTATTAATTTAGTTTTTATAATTTTTTTATTATTTTTCATAGAGTTGTGGAGAGAGATAGGAAAAGGTGGAGAAGTGACCTGCAGCAGACGCCCATGAGCGGGATTCGAACTCACAACCACTGTGTTGGGGAACTGAAGCCCCTGTTCATGGGTCGCTGTCTGATCCAGTTGAGCTACCGGGCCAGTGTATTTATTTATTTTTTTAAATCAGCTCTGCCCTCTTTTGGTAAAACCACATTTGCCTGTTTATTGAAGAAAGTGATGCAGAGGTGGATGTTCATGTCGTGGTGGAGTTTAGGAGGTTAAAGTTCTGTTAATGTAAAGAGAATACAGATGTGGAGCTGCAGCGGAGCAGCAGAACCGCTGTGATTCCTCCTTCAGGCCCGACACTAAACCAGCAGCAGCAGCAGCAGCAGCAGAGCGACTCCTGCTGCTGTAAGCTGATCTGATTGATCGGGCAGATGACTAATTGTCGGTCAGGATGACGAGTGGACCTGCTGCCTCCCTCTGACCTGATTAGAGCTGCAGCTCCTCGGCTTCGGTCTCTGGAGTCCGTCCGTCCGTCACGTCGGACTTGGTTCAGCAGGAACCTCTGAGATGAAGCCGTGATCCTGTTTGGTCTGGTTCTGCTGCTGATGTGGTTCAGATGAAGACGATGGTTCATCTGGAGCAGGTTTCATCAGGCTGAAGCAGTTTGTGTCTGTTTGTAGTTGTTCTGCATCTATGTAGTTGCAGTAGTTTTGCATCTTTGTTGTTGTTCTGCATCTTTGTTGTTGTTGTTTTGAGTTGCTCTGTAGTCAGTTTATGTCTCTTTGTAGTTGTTTTGTGTCTTTGTTGTCATTCTGCATCTTTTTGTAGTTGTTTTGCATCTTTGTTGTTGTTGTTTTGAGTTGCATTATAATCCATTTATGTCTCTTTGTAGTTGTTTTGTGTCTCTTTGCAGCCATCTTGTGTTGTTTGTAGTCATTTTGCATCTCTTTGTGCTCGTTTTGCGTGTCTGTGTAGTAGTTGTGCGTCTCTTTCTGGTAGTGTTGTGTGTCTTTGTGGTCATTTTGTGCCTCTTTGTAGTCATTTTATCTTTTTGTAGACATTTTGTTTCATGTTGTAGTCCTTTTGCGTCTCTTTGTTTTAGTTTTTCCATCTTTTTGTGCTCACTTTGCGTGTCTTTGTTGTAGTTTTGTGTAACTTTGTCGTGGTCTGAGTGTCTTTGTTGTCATTTTGTGTAGCTTTGCAGTTGTGTTGTGTCTCTTGGTGGCAGTTTTTCTGTCACTTTGTTGTCATTTCTCATTACTTTGTAATTGTTTTGTCTCGTTAGGATCATTTTGTATCTCTCGCCGCTTTGTGTGACTTTGTAGTGTTTTTGTGTTGCATAGTTGTTTTTTCACATTTATTTAATTTGTGTAACTGTCAAGACTCTCCGTAGTCAGGAACATGATCCAGGTGTGTGTCTGCATGTTGAGCAGCTTTTAACTAAACATTTAGCAAATCAGTGAAATAAACAAATGAAAGCTGATTTCATCCAGTTTGTTGAGCTCAACAAGCGTCTCTAAATAACTTGATTTGATAAATTCAGTAAATCATCTATTGATCCTTTAATCAGCTGAACTCAGAGGCGTGTGTGTGTGTGTGTGTGTGTGTGTGTGTGTGTGTGTGTGTGCTGTTCCTGTATGAGTGGGGTGGACAAAATACTGGAAACGCGTGTTCAGTCCAGCACCTGTCGGAGGAGTCGGTGTTCTTATCTGAGGAACAAACATTGCTGCGGGGCTTTTTTACAGATTCCAAAGTTGTTTTTTCTCAATATTTCGAGTTAAAAAAACAAGACCGATGTTTTAGAAAGACTCCGCTTACTTGTGCCGTCATCATATTTCAGATTAAATAACTAAATCTCCAGATGAACATATGATCTTATAAAAGACACACACTGCCGTCGGTACACTTATACACAGAAACCGACACGTTCCAGACATTAAAGGCATTTTTTTTTCAGCCTGACTTGATTTACGTCTATAAATGAAGGTGAGTGAGACGTTATTTGTCATTTTTTAAAACTTAGACTCACGAAGAACGTTTCTGTGATTACACCGAGCAGTCAGTGTTTCCATCTGCAGCTCCGACTCCCCGTTTGGTTATTTTGACTTTCCGTCAGACTGTTGACACCGCTAACAGCTAATTCTCAAAGGTCACACATTTAATTTAACATGTCGATCAACAGGCGATAAACACACCAGCTGCTAATGTCCCGTACTGAGAACACACTTTGGCTGCACGGCTGGTTTACGAGCAAAACAGAAGGTCGTCGTCACGGTTTTACTTTTGTTTTGTGGCTCTTCGAAGACGTGAAGAGTTCATTTGCAAAAACAGATATCTTCACAGACCTTCAGAAAACCCACTTTTCAATATCAATCACACTTAAGTTATCTCTATTTTTGTCATTTCTACTGAGTCACATCCACTCAACTTCAGTTTGATTGATATTATCTCGAGCAAACAACAACAAAGTAAGTTTTCTGAAAATCTACAAAACTGGAATCATCTGTTTTTGCAAATGAACTCATATTTTGCATTGTTTTTTTGGTTGTTTTATATCTTTTTGATGCCGTTTTGCATCTCGTTTTAGTCATTTTGCGTCTCTTTGGGGTTGTTTTGTGGCTCGTTGTGGTTGTTTTGCATCTCTTGGTGGTCATTTTATTGATTGTGTCGGTACAGAGTGTCTGGCTCAGAGGTCCTCACCCTGTACGCCGACATTATCTTGGACATCTCGGACACTTGAGCATCGTTTTTTTAAAATCATTTATCGTGCCAAACCTCATCCGTCACACAGGCTTTAGCTGTTCTCGTTGCTCCATCATTGACCTCAGAAACATCATCTACAGGAGTCCCGTCCTCAAATCTTAACCGAATAACGAGGAAAGCTGTGACAGAAAACATCAATTGAAGCTGCTTTTATTCACGAGGTTTGTTTGTGGAGATAAAAGCTGAACTGTGGCAGTAAATGAGAAGAAGAAGTTCAACCTGCTTTGAAGTGAGTGCAAATCAGCTCACAAGTGTTTCTGAATAGCTTCATTTAATCGGCTGAGCTCAGAGAGGTGCTGTGTGACCTCATCGCTGTAAACGGGGTGGACAGAATAATAGAAACAGTTCAACACCACCAGAAACTACAACCTCCAGAAGCATCAAACAGGTAGGGTTTATTCGTTTATTAGCAAGTGTAACTAATAAACTAAATTAGTGTTTGATATGCAAAACAAACGATGGACGTGTGTGTGCAGTAGCTGTATCATAAAGTATTATTTATTGTCGTAAATGGACTTAAAGCAGAGCTACAGCACACATTTTAACCTGCTTTTAACCCAACCTCAGTATAAACGTATTCACTCTAACCTTCAGCTAACCTTAAACCAACTTAAAAGGTGACTAGTTCCTGTTTTTTTTGTCCCTGCGAGGAAGCAGAGTGCTCCTGGTGTGACTATGTAAACTGATTAATGTCCCCACAACATTAATAAGTACAAGTGGAGACGCTCACACGCTCAGATCGGGTGTTTCGGCGTGAACTCGACTCTCCGGTCTCTTGTTGCGTTTGGCTGCAGCCCGACACTGACCCAGGCCACGCCCCCGTCTGTGATGTCACCACAGGTCTTTCACCTCTGACAGATGATGGAAAACACCTGCCGTGACGTCACCACTGGAGGCGGCCTGCAGGGTTGAAATGACCTGGAGGGGATTTTTTATTTCTGTTTTATTATTCCCTGAGTCGAGTCTGTCAGGTAGATCTCCTTTAATGCAAGTTTGGCTGAAAGCTAAAACCTCTGGTGCTTCTGCCACATGTGGCTGCAAAAAAGTGCAGAAATGTAAACAATAACAACAACAATAATAATTATAATAAAACATATGGGCTCTGTTTAGTGTGTGTGGATCAGTTCTACCTTCAGCCTCACTGACCCGGAGACCCCTCACTTGAAGGATCAATGAAGCTTTTTTTGGTTTTTGGATTAAATCTCAACAGAAATCAGTTCATTTTAATGTTGTTTTGTGTCTGACAGACTTGAAGTGAGAAACTGAGGCTTTGTGTTGCTAAATGCAGCTAATGTGCCTCCTTTGAATGTTTATGTGTCGAGTTATCGGCTCAGACTGACGCTTCAATCACGTCATCGACACGATTCTCACGATTAACATTGAAAACTTCAAGGAATTTTTCTGCAAATGACTTGAAAATCTCTATTTGGAAAGAATTAGTTATTCTGGAATGATTGTTTTGATGTTGTCGGCGAGTGCATCCGCATAGAAAGCAAAAAGTAATTTAATAAAATAGCAGCTTGGATCCTTTTTGTTATGGTGTGGCGATGGCAAAGGCATCGATTGAAATGGTCAAACTAATGCAGAACCCTGCAGACAGTCTGTTTTTGGTATAATCATCCTTTCTGTAGCTGAAATATTTCCACACAACTGACCACAGCTGCATGATTATGATGAAAATCATGAACCCAAGTTACTGCCATCACGATTATTCATATATTTTAGAGACTAACATATTTTTACTGTACTTCTATTTTGTGTTACATTCCTACTAATGTACAAACATCTGTCTCTTAAAGGCTGGATATGAATTAAAATGTACCCAAAATGCTTCACTTGCTGAGCATCTGTTTGTCAATAGACACTGCAAATTACAGATGTTCCCTAAACGCCTCACGATGCTTATACTCAGGTGTGCACGGAGAAGCTTCTAGTCTCCACTCGGTTACTACAGTGAGACCAAGAAGTGGTTTAAAAAGAGTGAAATAAGGCGTTTTAATATCAGATTTACCTGAAAACAGGTGCATTCATCTACACGGGCTGTTTTCTTTGAGCATTTTAAACATCAGCATCACAGTGGATCATGTTTGTTTAATTATGAGTGGCAAAAATCAGGATTAATATCCCGTCACCTGTGCAGACCGACAGCTGATGTGTTTATTGCACTTTCACGTTTAATGTAGGAGCTGCTTTCTCTTCCATGTTCTGCTACATTCCTGCTAATGCATCAAAATAAGGCTTAAAATGAATTAATTCAGAGCATCTCCTTGAGGATAAATATGAATTTAATTCTACTCCTCGCTGGCTGAACATCTGCTTATCAATAGACAATACGATTCACTGATGTTCCCTAAACGCCTCACATGCATCAGTTGAAGCAAACTAGTTGGAAATACTCAGAGAAGCTTCTAGTCTCTGCTGAGTTCCCAAAAACAGGCCAAAAATGTGAAGAGTGAAGTATTTCTGATAGTTGTCATGTCAGGTTTACCTGAAAACAGGTGATTGCATCTACATGGGCTGATTTTTTATGAGCATTTTGTAAATCGGTATCACAGTCTGTCATTTTAATTTAATATTAAAAAGCCAAAAATCATGATTAATGTTCCATTAACTGTAAAAATGTTTTTTTTTCTTAAAAAAGTTGCAGCAGGATGTGTGTGAGTTAACCTGCTTCCCTTTACACCAGCTTTACTTAAAATATTCACAGAGCTGTTAGTAGTTTTCTGTAGTATTCATATATTTTGGACTCGTTGTCCTTTTTTACAGCTGATACTTTTACTACAAAAGCTGATAATACTCTTGTGAGTGTTTTAAGGTGCCGTGCAGGTATTTTTCCTGAAGTTAAAGGTCAGAATACTGTGTTTTAAACTGACTTTTGCTGCTGAGCTGAAGTTGTGTCGATCACACACGTTGTAATGTTGATGCTAAAACGATACTTCATGGGTTTTTTTTGGTACTTTTAGTGAAGTAAAGCATCTGATTAGTTCTTCCGCTGCTGTGTACAGAAAGTAGAATCACAGTTCAAACAGAGAAAGATAAACACATAGATATTCCTCTATTTATGTATAAACAGGCCCCCGACTCGCTTTATTTTGATTTAAGGTTAAATCACTTATGTGAAGTTACTGTTTATAGACACGGACGGGAATTAAAGTGATCCCCAGAACTGTGCATCAGCTGGACTTTTATTATTTTTAGTTTAGCAAAACAGTCCCGACTCCAGCTCGGCGTTTCAGCTTTCGGCCGCATCGCGCCGTCCTCATCTGTTGTCATGGCGACGCATCTGTTTACATGAACTCGGCCGCCGAAGTTAAAATAACCGTGTGATGCTGTGCAGAGGAGATAGAGTGTGTGTGTGTGTGTGTGTGTGTGTGTGTGTGTGTGTGTGTGTGTGTGTAATGCAGTCAGGACCCAGGGATTACACAGACCCATTTCCTGCAGCTATCTTTGTCACTCGCTGCCCTGTTTCTATAAATAGTCCGGTCCACGAGGAGCACCGAGGCTCTGAGGGAGGAAGAGGAGGAGGAGGAGATGAAAAGGTGGAGGAGGATGGCATGGAGTAGAAGAGAAGGAAGAGGAGGATGAGGAGTTGGAGTATGAGGAGGAGGAAGAAGAAAGGAGAGGAGTTGAGGATGACCTGGATTATTAAGAGCAGGAGATGAATGAAGAGGAGGTGGAGGAGGGTCAAGAGGAGGTCGAGGAAGAAGAGGAGGAAGAGGATGTGCAGGAGTAGGAGAGGAGGACGAGGAGGAGGAAGAAGAAAGAGGGGGTGAAGAGTTGTAGTAGAAGAGGAGGAGAAAGAGGCGGACGAGAAAATGAGGAGCTGGATTATGAGTAGGAAGAATAGGATGGTTAGGTGCATGAAGAGGAAGAGGAGGGTCAGGAGGAGCAAGAGGAGGAGGAAGACAGAAAGAAAAGACGGAAATACATGGATTGTTGGGAAGAAGAGGAGGAGGAGGAGTGTATAGAAAAGAGGAGAGAGATGATGAGAAAGAGGAGAAGGAAGAAAAGGATCGGCAGGAGGAGGAGAAGAGGAGGAAGAAGGATGACCTGGATTATTAAGAGGAGGAGGAGGAACGTTGTGTGGAGCAGAGGAAGAGGAGAACCTAAAAGAGGAGATGAGGAGTTGGAAGATGAAAAGGAGGAACAAGAGGAGGAAGATTGTGTGAAGGAGGAAGAGGAGGACAAAGAGAGGGGGTGAGGAGAAAGAAGTCAGGAGGAGGAAGACGAGGTGGAGGAAGAAGAAGAAGGAAAGAGAGGAGGACGAGGACGGCCTGGATTATTAGGGAAGGAGGAGGGTGAAGAGGAGGCGCAGGACTGCCAGGAGGAGGAAGAGTAGGAGGATTGTATGGAGTAGAAGATGATGATGAGGAGGGTCAGGAGGAGGTCGAAGAAGAAAGGAGAGGATGAAGATGGCCTGGATTATTAAGAGGAGGAGGAGAGTGAAGAAAAGGTAGAGGAGGGTCAGGAGGAGGAGGAAGAGGAGGTTGATAAAGAAGAACAAGAGGAGGACTGTGTGGAAAAGAGAAGAACAAGACAGAAAGAGATGAAGAGGAGGAGGAGGAAGAGGAGGAGGAAAGTCAGGAGAAAGAGGAGGGAAGGGAGTTGGATGAGGAGGAGGAAGACGAGGTTCAGGATTATTAAGAGGAGGTAGAGGAGGCTGATAAAAGAGATGAAGAAGAGGATTGTGTGGAGTAGAAGATGAGGAGGAAGAGGAGGACAAAAAAAGAGGAGGGTTAGGAATACGAGGAGGAGGAGGGCCTGGATTATTAAGAGGAGGAGGACTGTGTGAAAAAGAGGAGAACAAGAAAGAGATGACGAGGAAGAGGAAGGGGAGGAGTTGGAATGGGCTTCTGAGGGAGGAAAAAGAAGAGGAGGTAGAGGAGGTTCAGGAGAAGGAAGAGATGAAGAGAAAGAGGAGAGGATTGTAGAGAGAAGAGGATGAGGAGGACGAGAGAGAGGAGAGTGAAGAGCTGGAAGATGAAGATGAAGAGGAAGAGGAAGAGGCAGGCCAGGAGGACGATGATTATGATGATGATGATGAAGAGGATGAAGAGGATGAAGAGGAGGAGGGAGTAGGAGGACGTCCTGAATTGTACAGAGGATGAGGAGGAGTGAAGAAGAAGAGAGAGAGTAGGAGGTCACAGGAATGATGATGAGGATGATGTGATATCAGATATAAGAATCATCATCATCATCATCATCATCATCATCATCATCATCATTGAGCCAATCAGAGGCCTGAGCTGCTGTGATGTCACAGTCTGTAGTTTCCTGTTTAAACACAGTTTTACTCGTTTATGTGTCAAATGAAGCAGAAGTTACCGGAAGCGGCTGCAGCTGGTTTGGTTCCTGCACCGACGGGATGGAGCCACACGGTGGCAGCAGAGACACGAGCTGCACCGTCACTGATATGATTATGATCCAGCCGATCAGGGCCTTAACCAGCTTTTACTGAGCTGAATAATGAGTTTACAGCTGCTGATCCTGGGTCAGTTTACCGGCCGTGAAAGCCGAGCGGCTCCCCGCAGCTGCTGTTGTTTAAGGGGAATCCAATATGGAGGAATTAAGAATTAAACAGCGGCTGAAACCAGCAGGATCCACACACTGGCTCCACTGGTTCCTTCTGTTTGGATTTAAACTGAACATCTGCACACGATAAATACGAGCTGTGATGCTGGTTTCCAGATGTTTGTCTTTATTCTGGGACTGATAGATCCCTGTTTATCTCATGCTGACTGTTTTTGGACTGTTGACCTTCATCCTGCAACACTTTTAACACGTAAAAACTATTAAAAAACTAATATTTTATAAAGAAAGTTTGCATATTGTGTAAAATACAATACACAATACACAATTTGGTAATATGTCAGTCATTTCCAGTGACATTATCTGGATTATATGAAGAAAACCTGTATGTCTACTTCAAAATTAAGTGACTGGGAGCCAAAATTATCTTTAACCTTCTGAACTCCGAGTATTGTCCATTTTTTTTTGCTCCTGTGACATTTTTACTCACTGTGGGTTCATTTTTTATTGCAATATAAACTCAGAAATGTCTTCTGTGCAGCATGACACAGTTAGAATACCATAAATCATTAAAAAAGAAAGACGAAAAGGAAACTTCTTTGAATATTTATTTGCAAAATGCAGCCACCAGCATTGTTCTGTCAACACAACTCTATAAAATTATATTTACAGTTTAAACACAATCAGTAAATTAGAATTTGTATGTTGCATCAATAGATTTAATTAAGTGTTGAGAGACAGTATGACACATGACAGTGCTATAAATCATACAGAAAGAAAAGAAAAAACTTTCATTTATTGATCCACTAGACTGCCTGCAGTTCAGCGTGAAAACAGAAACTGGTACGAACACTTTACTTTTGAAAAAGATTCAAATAAGACATGAAGAATAAAGTGATTTTGATCAAATATCACAATTTCAGCTTAGATTAATTTTCCTGATAGAGCTGCACATGATATGTTCAAGGACCATCAGAAAGTTGAAAATCAGACAATTTGTTCATGTTGTTACAGTTTCTGGCTGATAAATTGTCATTTTGGAGATTTTTTTCTTAAAAGTTAAACCTTACCAGCATTGTTTGAAGTCCAGAAGGTTGAAGCAAGTTTATGATTTCTGCATTAAACCCATTTATCCACTAATAAAATTCAGTGGACACAAGTTTTAAAGGTGGAGCTGCAATGATTGATCAGTTGTTTGATGTAGTTATTAGATTTTCAGGTTTCCGGCTAATAAATGGTGTCATTTTGGTGTTTTTTTCTTCTTCTTCTTTTAGGAAATCTTTTAGGGTTCATCAGGTTCTGCTTTCTGAAACCCAATTTACTTACCATGAACTTCAGTGCATATATTTCATTTAAGTAGATTCTATTCTGTCTTTTGCAGTTTTCTGTGTGAACTTCTTCGAGCTGACTCCTGCTCAGTCTTGAAGTTTACTGATTATTTAAACTCTAAAACCAGCGGCTGAAGGCTGCAGGATAAATGAAGTGCAGTTTAAAAAAAGTCCCAACATTTTGCTGCGAAAGCGTAAAAAGAAAACGAGTCGTACGTTCTCCTTCTAATCCTGGAGGAGGTGAACTCTGAGCAGGTCGGAGATCCAACCAGAGCTGCTGATCTTTTAAGCTGCTTCCAGGTTTCAAATCTGTCTCCTAATTTAAACGTACCAGCTCAGCGCTGCCGGCTTTCACCGCTCAGAGTCGACCTTTGGGGGGAGACAGCGTACAGCGGTGAGCTCCATGGAGCCGCTACAGTGAAAGAACAAGGCTGAGTCGCCTTATTAGAAATCTGTCCGTTTACCTGTTATTACTGACTATTCTGACTAAACAGAAAACAAAACTCAGCCTGTTAAGTCTTGGCTACACTAATAACATCCAGCATATGAGAGGATTTGCAGCGTTTTCTTGTGTAATATGAACATAAACAGAATATTTTGGGGGTTTTAGGAAACCGATGAGCGTTTTTCTTCTTTTAAACTGATTATGCAATAATTAAGTTCCAACTTGTTTGACCACATTATTTAAAATAAATATTTGTGTGGTACGTATACTTAGTTTCCATCAGTGTAAGCGCAGGTTTTAAGGTTTGCAAAATTAAACCTTAATGTTATTCTGGTAGAGGAGGGACTTGAAATTCTTTAATAAAAAGTTATTAAGCTGATCTCAATAAGTTACCTCAACTTTAGTTAATGCAGAAATTTGACTTTAAATT
>NW_007579640.1:33980-55993 GCF_000690725.1 Stegastes partitus | reverse complement strand
ACTTTCTGAATCTGTTTTCTTTTTAATCAAATAACTTGAACTCATTAGGATTAGAAAGAATCTTTAGTTGCAGCTGTTTTAACCTGAACCAAAAGATGTAAAAACAATACAAGTAAATAAAATAAAGCAACAGTTTGTATTCATCATTATGAGTTAAGAAAACTTATAAAGAAATTATATTCAACCAACAAACTATATTGAGTTACGTGAATTAGTTTTTCCACTTCAGTCAAAGGTGTTTTTTTTAAATTATTATTAAGGACTGGTAGCAAAAACACAAAGTTTTTAAGTTGATAAAATTTAAGTTGCTCCAACTCATTTATTTTATTGGCATTTTTGTTAAATTGGTAAAATTAAAAGAACTGAATTTGCTCCACTGTTGAGCAGGTAGGAGCCCTGAAACCCTGACCTGAGGTAAAGAAAACAGAAGTTATCGAGCCAATTTTATTAAATGACATCAACTTGAATTCAGTTTTAAACCAACTGACGCAGAAATCTGAGTTTAAATTACAAACAGTGTTAAGTTGATGCAACATTATTATGTTGACAAAAAACATCAAAGTGATAAAAGCGTTTGTCTAAATCAGTAAATTCAATTAAATTCAATGTGTTGGAGGTTAGTTGCAATTTTTTAGAACAATTTCTGGATTGAATTTTAATTAAAGAACTCCCCAAAGTTGCATTTTATTTTCTGGCACTTGGCTGCCAGGTTTGAGTTTTTTACTTTGTCTTTTCTTGTTAATTTAACAATAATTAATTAAATGTCCCTCTGGCGGCGTTTATTCAGAGGCGATGACTGAACCCTCCTGCTGTAAAGTTCTTTTGTTTGTATTCTCAGTGTGCATTTGCATCCTGGTGCGTTTCTTGTTCATTTAATAAGAATGAATTTAATTTCCCTGCGGCGCCGCTGATGTTTATTCCAACAGAAACAAACAACAAACAACAAACAACTGAACCTCTCTGGTTTAAAGTTTGTTTTTCTCTCGTGGATGTTAAAAATCTTTTCCACTAAATGACAAACAGTGGCGGATGCGGTTGCCATGCCACTCCGTCCATAGCAACGGCAGAAGCCAGCAGCAGAATTTGATTCTTGAACAGCCTAATGAGGAACACGATGAGCATGTCGGTCCTGCAGGAACCCGATGACTCAGAACGCAGCGTTTGGACACATTAGCATGCAGACACCGCTTCCTGTTTGTTTGTCCCCCCCCCACCTTTAAAAAAAAAAAACTGGATCCATAATGCAGCAGGGGCCTTGAAGTGTTAATGAAGAGTATTCTGGGATGTCTGGCGGCTCCATTCATCTGCGCTGAAGTGAGCGATTACAAAAGGACGAGCGGCTGGCGAGGCTGGTCCGGGGTCAGTCGCTCTGAGCAGGTTCAGCCGCTGCTACAGAGTTATTTTAAAACTCTCTCTCTCTCTTTCCTCACTCACTCTCAGCCTCTCTCGCCCTCAATCTTTCCTTCTTCATCCGAGCAGGACTGACCGACCGCTGCCTCTCAGGTTGTATTGAACTCAGCTGCTTCTTCTCTGTAGTTTTAGTGACATTCACTGTTGTGCTTTTTGTCTCCTGTTGCTTGTTGTGTTGTGAAGCTTTTATTCTCCTTCTCCCTCCTGCTGGACCACCTCAGATAGTTCTGTGTCGACCTGCTGCTCGATCACTGACTTAGTGACACAGATTACACTGGGATTAGTCTTTTTCTGTCTCCAACGCACCGACGCTCCAGAACAAGTTTAATTTATTTTTCTAAATCAAAGCAGCAGAACAGAAACCTTTGTCAGAAACTGTGACTTCAGATCACAAACTGTTCTCACTTTCATTTTGCTTTTAGTCTTGAATGCTGGTTACAGTTTGTGATGGTGAGAAAAGTACATCGTGTGTCTTGTTTTATGACAGAATAAAACCATTTAATTAACAGCAAAGTAAACAAGAACTGTGAGCAGTCGCACCTGTTCTGTGTTTCCATCCACCTGGTTTTTATAGTTTAACCCTCTGAACTCCAGGCAGCTTTTCTGTGTTTTTTTTTCCTCACCGTGGCTCATTTTTCACGGCAGGATAAAGTCCTGCACCTCTGTGGAAACAGAACAGCCATGAAGGAGGAAACACAACTCAGAAATAATGTCCTGTATGTGGCATGACACGGGTAGAATGACGTAAATCATTAAAACAAAGTTGAATTTCTTTAATTATTTACTTTACAAACAGGGGAAAACCCTGGAGTCAACATGTACAATGTTCTCCAAGTGACTGCAGCTGTTACCAACACTGGACAAATGCCATAGACATTTTACTGCTCTGTGGAAACACTGCCTGCAGTTCAGCTGAAAACTCTTTGAATTTTTGTCACGTGACTGTTGGTCACAGCCGAGTCACTGATGGCTTCACAGTTGCACTAAAAAACTTTGAATTATTATTATTTTTTAATAGCATTTATTAATGCAAACAGAAAATTATTCATAATTTTTGGTTATTATATATTTGATTATTTTCCACCTGGAAATCGGGCATCACAGATGAGTCGTTCAAGGACCGTGGGGAAAATCTGAAATTCTTTGTTGTTATGGTTTCTGGCTGATTTTCTTTCTTGCTTGCTTTCTTTCTTTTTCTTTCTTTCTTTCTTTCTTTCTTTCTTTCTTTCTTTCTTTCTTTCTTTCTTTCTATTTATTTATTTATTTCCTACCCAGGGTTTCAGAGTTCAGAGGATTAATGCAAATTTCCAGTTTCTGCATGAAAACCCTGATTGGAAACGTATTAAAGGCAGAGCTGCACCAATTAATCACTTCGTTAAATATTAAATTAACCAGCACCTGTTTTGGTAATAGGTTGGTTGGTTTGGGTCTCTTCTTAAGAAAAAACAAAGTCTACCATTTCTGATTCCAGCTTCTTAAATGTGAATATTTTCTGGTTTCTTTCCTCCTTTATGACAGTGAACTGCACATCTTTGGACAAAAGACACAAGACATTTGTCATCTTTGGTTTTGGGGAAATATTCACATTTAAAAGCTGCTCTCAGTGAATCTTTGTCATTTTTCTCACTATGTAGCAGCTGCAGCCTTCGCTTTTTGAGTTTTCATTCTTTCTACGCAGGTTTTTTGTGCAAAAAAATGTCAAACAGGTGGTTGGAAACACTGATGGGGAAAAAAAGCTTGTTCGTCCTGTAGAAATAAAGTTTTCTATCAGTTTATATGAGCAAATAGAAACTGTGCATAAAAACAGGTGGATGAAAAACACTTATGGTGGTCATATAATGATGTTAATAATGAGTGAATGTAAGTAACCCGTTAAGTGTTCACTAAAGAGTAAATACACGATCAAATGCTAAAATAAGATATAAAACTTATGACAACATTGCAGAATACAGTCGAAAACAACAAAATTACTTTTGCTCCCTTGATCTTCTCAGAGAGGTTTAGTAAAAAAAAATAAAAATAAAAATAAAAAAACCCGTTAAAAGTGGTTTATAAGTTGTTGAATTATTTTAAAAAGTCAGAAATATTTAGTGAAAAAATTGCAATTAACAACAACAGTATCTTCATTTAAATGAAAAAAGACAATTCAAATATTCTGGTAGTTTAATCGTAGCAGCTGGACTTGCTTGAGTTCCTTGAAGACGTTTCATCCAAGAGGCTTCATCAGTTCTGACTGACTAGTTGGGAGCTCCACATACTAATATCCTTTAGGAGCCATAAACACCTGAGTTTCAGTTTCAACTGGGGGTTTGTTGCTCCTCCCCCTCGTTATCCATCCATCATCTATACGTCGCTTAATCCTCAATAGGGTCATGGGGGGCTGGAGTCTGTCCCAGCTGACTCAGGGTGAAGGCAGGTTCACCTGGACAGGTAACCAGTCTATCACAGGGCTACACTTAGAGACAGACAACCAAGCACACTCACATTCACACCTACGGACAATTTAGAATCACCAATTAACCTCAACATGTTTCTGGACTTGTGGGAGAACCCAGAGAGAACCCATGCTGCACGGGGAAAACATGCAAACTCAAAGCAGAAAGAAAGGGTGTTCTCACCGGGATGCAAACCAGCGACCTTCTTGCTGCGAGACGACGGTGCTAGCCACTGAACCACCTTGCAGCCTCCCCGTTATGTGACTCGTTAGTGCTCCCCCTGCCACAAAGACATTCGTTAGGGTCTTTTGTCGCTAGGTGTGAATGTGGTTTCATCTTCCTGGAGAGAACTTAGAAGATGATGCTGCTTCTTCTTCTTCTAACGTTGTTTTAATGTTCTCCTCCAGCGTCCAGCAGCTCTTTGTTCACCTGTCGCAGCATTTTGTTTGTTTGTTTTACTCAGTTCATCACCTGCTGCTGTTTGTCGGAGCAACAATAACTGTGATTATGAATCAGCGTTACTGTCTGATGTTTGGTTTCTGCTGCTTCGTGTTTAGAATCAGGATCAGCGATTTAATCATAAAGACTCACTAAACAGGATATGAGCCATAAAACATGTCAACACATGAAAAGAAACAGAAGCTGCACCGACTGAAGGTCACGGTTTGTAGCTGAAATACGTATTTTCAGAAGGTCTTCTGATATGAAGCTTTACAAAAACATCAATCAGAGTGTTTGTTGCAGCTTTGAAGTGTGTTAAAGATGAATGACGGGCAGCTGGAATGTAAATGTGAAACAGTTGGAGACATAAAAATGAAACTAATAATAAATAAACTATAATCAGAAAAAAAACAGTATATGAAAGACACAAGTAAAAAGTAAATGAGAGGGAAGAGGCCATTTTTAAATATTAGGACAATAATATGATTGTTACATAAAAAATATATAAATAAAAAGTACATTTTAAATATTTCTTTTAAAAATGTAAAATTAGCTGACAATATTATTACGTCACCATATCTCAGGGAAACACTAACTATACCGAACAGAACAAACTTGTGCTCACAGTCAACGATCTAACAGAAAAGTACAGTAAATTCTAGTATTTTGCTGCAGCCTCACGTACAACAGTAATGCATCATATTTCAAATGCACCTAATTTGTACAACAGGTCTTGAACGCATCACTGTTTAAATGCTCTTAATTCATAAAATAACAAACGAACGCATTACAGGTGAAATGCACCTGTTTTGTACAACAGTATGTAAAGGTATCATTGGTCAAACGCATTTGTTTAGTACATAAGTCTGTGAATGCATCACTGTTTAAATGCACTTAATTGTACAACAGCAAGTGAACGCATCGCCATTTAAACACACTTAATTCAGAAAACAGTAAGTGAATGCATCGCCATTCAAATACATGCATTTTGTACAACAACAAGTGAACACATCGCTGGTCAAGCATGCCTTTTTTTAGTACAGCTGTACGTGAATGCATCACCGGTTGATTGCAGGTGTTTTGTAAAACATGTGAGCGCGTCACTGTTCAAATGCACTTTGTTCGTACAGCAGTCAGTGAATGCGTCACTGTTTAAATGCATTTAATTGTACAACAGTCAGTGAAGGCACCACTGCACTGTTTAAACACGTGTTTTGTACAACAGTCTGTGAACCCATCGATGTTTAAATGCATTTAGCAAATACGACTGCAAGTGAACACATCATCATTTAAACGATTTGTAAAACAGTAAGTGAATGCATCACCGTTCAAAAACACTTTTTAGTACAACTGCAAGTGAATACATCGAATGCTAGTATTTTGTAGAACATGTGAGCGCGTCACTGTTCAAATGCGCTTAGTTTGTACAACAGTCAGTGAGTGCATCTCTTTTCAAATGCACTTATTAGCATAGCAGTCAGTGAACGCATCTCTGTATAGATGCTCTTAGTTCATACAGCAGGCAGCCGTTCAGAGACACCTGAAACCTGCGATGAGGGTCTGAACTTGTAATACTTTAATGTTAATGAGCGTAACACAGCTGCCAGCCAGATGTGTCTCGGCGTGAAGCTGCAGTAACTCGATGACTGACCGAGTGTTTCCACTGAGCCGCTGTAACTTGTACCTGAGGACGGAGGCCTTGTTGCCCGGCGTCGTGTTTCCTGTGATCTGTCCGACGGCGGCAGAGAAACCTGAGCGGCTGCAGCTCAGACAGGTGACAGGTGAGTCTGCTCAGTGAAAGTGAGCAGCAGCAGCTATAAATAGAGAGGTTTCCCTAATCAGGTCATCAGCACAGTGACCCGCACAACGCTTCCGTCACTGGAGCTCAGAGCAGAGATCAGGATCAGCGTCGACCTCAGACGCACACAGACCTACACTCAGTAAAGATACTAGCAGGGATTAAATGTGACCACGTTGTCCTGCTTCTGTGATTCTTTTACCAAAATCTGAAGTCAGGAGCTCACATCCAGATCATTAAAACACAAAGTTGAGTTCCTATTTGTGGCTGTTTTGTGGGTCTTTGTGATTGTTTTTGCATCTGTGCTTTGTTTTGTGTCTGTTTCTGGTCGATTTGTATCTCTTTGTTGTGGTTTTGTGTTGGTTTTTTTGTATTTTTGTCACTGTCTTCTTGCTATTTGTGGTTGTTTAAGGTCTCTTGTTGTCATTTTGAGTATCTTAGTGGTTGTTTTTTTGCCTTTTTTCATTGTTTTCATTCTACTTGCAGTTGTTTTACGTCCTCCTCTGGTCATTTTGTGTCTCTGCGAGGGGTTTTGTGTCTGTTTATAGTCCTTTTTCATCTTTTTGTGGTCATTTTGTGAGTCTTTGCAGTTCTTTATTGACTCTTTTTGGCAAATTTGTTTCTATTTGTAGTTGTTTTGTATGTCTTTCTTCTTGTTTTGTGCATCTTTGTGGTTGTTTTGTGTCTCTTTGTAGTCACTTTATGTCTCTTTGTTGTTGTTTTGTGTATCTTTATTCTTGTTTTGTGCCTCTTTGTGGTTGTTTTCTGTCTTTCTTCTTGCTTTACATGGCTTTGCAGTGGTTTTGTGTCGCTTTGTGGTTGTTTTATTTCTACTTGCAGTTGTTTGACGTCCTCCTCTGGTCATTTTGTGTCCCTGTTAGGATCTTTGTGTCTCTTTCTAGTCCTTTTTCATCTTTTTGTGGTCATTTTGTGGGTCTTTGCAGTTCTTTTGTGACTCTTTGTGGCAATTTTGTTTCTATTTGTAGTTCTTTTGTATGTCTTTGGTCTTGTTTTGTGTCTCTTTGTGGTTGTTTTGTGTCTCTTTGTGGTGGTTTTGTGTCTCTTTGTGGTTGTTTTGTGTCTCTTTGTGGTTGTTTTGTGTCTCTTTGTAGTTATTTAATGTCTCTTTGTTGTTGTTGTTTTGTGTATCTTTATTCTTGATCTGTGCCTTTTTGTGGTTGTTTTCTGTTTTTCTTCTTGTTTTGAGTGTCTTTGCAGTGGTTTTGTGTCTCTTTGTGGTTGTTTTTTGTGTCTCTGCAGCTAGTTTGTGTCTTTCCTCTTGTTTTGTGTCTCTTTGTAGTTGTTCTGAATCTCTTTGTGGTTGTTTTATCCATTTTCTGTGAGTTTGTGTCTCTTTATGTCACGTTGTCACTTTAATTGGTTCTAATCTCGTAGTAGAAACCATTTGTTTAGACTCACACGGTTGTGTTTGTGTTGCTGGAGTTGGATCAGTGACATTGCGGTCACAGTCTAATTGCTGGTGTAATGTATTTATTTGGAGAAGCCAGCGGGCCGTCCAGTCTTTAATTACTGTTGTTGTTGTTGTGTGTCACAGCGGCGACATCCTCCTGTTGTCGTGCTGCTCAGCCTGTGGAGAAAAGCCCACATTTCCTCTGACTGCTCTATAATTCATGATGCTGCAGGAGTCCGACGCCTCCATAGCATAGAGCAGCACCGAACTGGCCGCTCAGGCTCAATGAAGCTCAGCAGTGGTGGTTCTGAGGCGTTCAGGGGAATCTGGGAAATTAGCAAACCTGCTCAGGCTGCTGATGGACAGAAAACATTAAAAACATCCAGCTGAGTCGCCTCCATGAGGTTTGGTCGATCACTGAAACCCTGAATGGGGCTGAGCCAGTGACACCTGTCCTCACCTCCTAATGCTCAGGTGTGGAGACGCCTTCAGGTGGAGCTGCATCTCCAGGTCATGCTGCACCGTTTGGCTGCAGCTCCGTTGTGCTCAGGCCAGTTCCTGAAGAGCAGATTAAGTCGGGATTTTCCGGTTATCTCGGCTGAATTTAGCCGTGACTCGGTTTCATGAGCGCAGCAGCAGCTCCAGACCAGGCTGACAGCCAGCCTTGATTAATCCTGTTCACTCAGCTGTCAATCCAATCGTGTTTTTAACAGGTGCTTCACGTCCTGAAGTGTTTTTGCTTTCTTGCTATTAGTCAGCATTGAAATGCTGCAGATGTAGTGCTGGTAGAAAGTGTTTGCTCGTGTCAATCATGGTCAATTTAATTTGGCTTTTTTGACAAGAATTCACCGAAAAACTAAACACTGTCCTGTCGAAGTGAAAACAGATTTCTACAATGTAATGCCAATTAATTAAAATATAAAAAGTATTCACCTCCTTAGAGCCAGTATTTAGTAGATGCATTCCAGACAGTTACATCTTTCAGCCTGTGCTGATCTCAATCAGCCTGAACATCTGGACTCTGCAATTTTACATTTTCTGCATTTTTCTTTGCAAAGCTGCTCAAACTCTGTCAGGATGTTAATGAACAGCTCTTTTTAAGTCCAGCCAGAACTTCTCAGTTGCATTGAGGTCTGGACTCTGATTTGGCCTCCAGAACATCCACCTTGTTGTCTTTAAACCATTTCTGTGGAGCTTTGACTGTTTGCTTCAGGTCATTGTCTTGATGGAAAACAAATCTTCTCCAGAGTCTCAGATCTCCTGCAGACTGCATCAGGTTGTCCTCCAGGATTTCCCTTCACTTTGCTGCATTTATTTATCCTCTACCTTTACAAGCCTTCCAGGGCCGGCTGCTGAGAAGCATCACCACATAATGATGCTGCCACCACCATGCTTCACTGTGGAGATGCTTCACAGCTTTCTTTCTTACATGTTTCACTTCCTCATACGCACCTCTTAGCAGCTGCAGCTCACTGAGTGCAAAATCTTCTCCACTTCAGCGTCACTAAATCTGTGATCAATCTTATGGTCTGTTGAAGAAATCCTTGAACATCCTCTAAATGACTTACAAGTGGCTTCCCCTAATCACACTTCCTCCACCTACTTTGGTCAACGTATAAATCCAGGATGCGCCAACTAAACTTAAGTCAAGTGTCCCATTTTCCTTCATCCCGGATTTCTGAATTCTGCTTCAGTGAAAGAGCCCTCAGGTTGCTGTTCTTCTGTCTGCAGCCACAGAACTAAACTTGATGCTAGTTTTTGTGGCTGCATGAACGAGTAAATCTGATTATTCTGGTTAAATATTTGAAGCAGTTTGTTGTTTTAGAAAAAAAAAGAAAAGTTGGAAATGTGATGCAGCAAAATGTTCAAACTCAGTGTTTCGTCTAAACTCAGAGTGTGAATATTGTGGAGTTTTAGCCACGTTGAGTGAAAAATTATATCGCAAGAAATTGTTTTTATATACAGCTGGGAAGTCGTGTCATAGCTGTGATATAAATGTCAATAGATTCATGTAATTAATAGGTAATCACTCATCGTCCCTGCTGGGTTTTTTTCATCAGTCAAAGCCAAATTTATTTATAATGCGCATTTAAAAACAGCAGGAGTTGAGTGAAAGTGCTGCATAATTAAAATAGCAAACCATGAAAACACATTAAAACAGAACAACTAAAAGATAAATGTGATGAAAACAATTAAAACACATCGACAGATAATCACGGTGTTGCGTTCTACTTGAATTGTCTGAAGTCGGAGCAGAGATGCTGCGATAAACGTCTTACGGTGCACGTTTATGTGGCCTTACGGTCGGAACTCTAATTTTTGGAACGCTGTGGACACGTGTTGGCACCTGGTCAGTTTGCTTTTCTGTGACTAGCTTGAATTTTTCCAGATTTGCTGCCTGTATGACAGTAAGAACAAGTCACATTCAGTCAGTGTGGTGGTCCAGTAGCTCTGTAGTTCTGCTTTACGGTGATAATAAAATACAGAACTGTGCAAAGGTTTCAGACTCTTTGTCCTTTTCAGGCACTCAGTAGGCACAGATGTCAGGGAGATGCAATATTTAGAGCCGATTAAAACATGAAAGAAGCCGGAATAAGTTTTTCTATATAGAAAAACTGCTGTGATGTTCGTCACTGATGCAGAAAAGACACAAATTGGTGCGTTTATAATCACCAGAATGCAGGTACATGAAGCATTTGATGCTCATAATGTCCAGACATTGAACAGCTCATGTGCTTCATGTGTTTCCTCCCAATGTTCAAACCTCCACTCCTAAAAACAATGTAAAAATGAAATAAACTCAGCAGTTTGCATCAATCTTTTAGAGTTCAACAACTTCGAATGAAACTGCGTTTGACCGACAAGCTACAGTGAGTTATGGGAATCAGCTTGTCCTCTACAGTTAAATGTATTTTTAATTATTGAATGACTGGCATCAAAAATACTTGGTTAGGTTTAGAAATGACATCATTGTTTGGTGGTAAAATACGTCTTTTATGTTACAAAGCTGCGTTTTGTAGTTTTCCAGGGTCACGACTTCCCTTAGTCACACAATTGCAGAAGCTTTCCAACGTTACTGAGCTTACTTTGTGTTTTTTATTTATTAAAGTCGATAATAATGCACCTAATGAACCAACGAGAAGCTGGAGGAGGTTCCTGCTGGTCTATAAATGTATTTGAATCATGTGGAATGATAACAGGAAACATGAGCTGAGCGAAGGTCGGATTTTTTAAGTATCTTCTGTAGGGCCTGACCGATATGGATTTTTTGAGGCTGATGCTGATTCCGATATTTGGCAGAAAAAAATTCCGATATCCGATTAATCGGTTCACTTATTAACTTCCTGTTTGGTTCCAACCATAAATACCTCTTTAGAAACCCCAAGAAACCCTTTACTGTCCCACATTATTTTGTTTGTCAAGCAGTTTTTCTTTGTTTTCTTAAATTGTTTTTATAGTTGTAGTCTTTTTGAGATCCGTAAGTTTACCCACAAACTGATCAACATCTGCCCTTCATGGTGATACGAGCCGATGGCTTCTTCAAATTTTGCTTCGGTGCTGCTCAAGTCAAGCAGAAGGATTGACCTTCTTCGTTTATTTACGCTGGTCAAAGTTAGACTTAAAATGTAAATGCAGTCCATGTGCTCCTTCTTCTAGTTTATTGGAGCAAGCTGTGAGTAAGTTGTGTTGTGATGTATCAAAGAGAGAGTTGAGTATTTTGAGCAGAGCGCTGTCTTAGAGTCTATGAAAGCAAAGGGCGGGAGTTTCCATCCCTCTACCTTGCTCACTTGTCCCGCTGATGACTTCCTGTTAGTGCCTGAAACCTTTGCACAGAGCTGGAACATCGCTGCACCTTTGACCTTCCAGTCCTAACCTGTCCAGGCTTCAGGCTAACAGCTGTTTGCGTCCACAGAGGACTCTTTCAGGAGTCCATCCGTCTCCGCGTCCGTCATGGACACGTTTTTCCGTCGTCACTTCAAGAGGAAGGAATCGTCTCTGCAGTTGGATGCGGACGGCAAATCGTGCCGCCAGCGGAGGCCCAGCGTGGCCGTCCCCACCAGCAAGGCCCGCCGGAGGTCCAGCGCCGGGCTGCCGTCCTCCACTCTGTCCCAGCGGCGGCGCTCCAGCGTCCAGCTGCCGGCCGGGCCTCCGAGTGCAGGCGGCGGCCGTCTGGCCAAGACCTCGGCCAGCTGCAGGTGGGTGGGACACACCCGGAGGCGCTCCAGCACCACCACCCCCAGCCTCAACCCCAGGTTCGCCGTGCGCAGGAGGAAGGTGGGGAAGCTGCGCACCATCGACACCCACCTGCTGGGCCCGTCCATGCTGCTGGCCAGCCTCATCCAGATGGCCGAGGAGGAGGAGGACGAGGGGGCGGGGCTACCGGCAGCAGAGCAGCAGGTGGAGGTGAGGGGCGGGGCCAACAACATCAGGATGTTCTCGCGCTCCAGCAGCCTCCACTCGGACGGAGATGACGACAGCAGCGACTACTCCTGTGGCAGCCAATCGGACGGCAGCGAGCCGTCAGAGGCGGAACATCTGGCTGAGGAGGACCCCGCCGCCTCCTGGTCCCCTGAGGCTCACCGCTCCCCGGCCTCCACCCCGTCCTGCTCCTCCGTCCTGGAGGTGAAGAGGCCCCAGCTGCTGTCGCGGCCCCTGATCCGGGCCCCTCGCTGCCTGCGGAGGAACTCGTCGCTGCTTCACGCCGGAGACTCGGCTCCCTACAGCTGCTACCGAGTCGCCAGCCAGAGGAAGAGGAGGAGGATCTCCACCATCTCCAAGGCCGGCAGCCCCTGGCCGGGCCGAGGCCTCCCGCTGCCCAGCCGCAGGAGCTCCGTCTACTACCTCAACCACCCGGGCTTCTGCAGGGGCCCCGGGGCCCTGAGCCCGCTGGGGGCCCACAGCTACGACTCCCGGCTGGAGAGCTGGAGCGCCTTCCTGCTGTATGTCTGTGCTTCAGTCCAGTGTCGATGTTGTTTTATGTGCGTCAGAGTTTCACCTTCTGAACCCTGAAACCTGCCAACGTGTTCGAAAAGCATCTTATCTTTAAAAAAATAAACATTACAATGACACCAATGGTCAGAGCTGAAAGAGTTTCAGATCTTCAACTTCCTCACAGTCCTTATTGTGATGAGCAGCTTTGTTGATTAAATTAACCAAAAATAATTCTCTCATATAAAAGTTCCATCCATCCATTATCTATACATCTTAATCCTCACTAGGGTCATGGGGGGCTGGAGTCTGTCCCAGCTGACTCAGGGTGAAGGCAGGTTCACCTGGACAGGTAACCAGTCTGTCACAGGGCTACACTTAGAGACAGACAACCAAGCACACTCACATTCACACCTACGGACAATTTAGATCATATAAAATTTGCATTTTATATTTTCTTATTGTTTATTTTTGCTTATTTATTTGTATTCATGGTGGTGGGAGCTTCACTCTTTGTGCTGTAACAACCTGATTCCCCTCTGGGGTAATAAAGTATTTCTATTCTAAAAATTCTTCCAAAATAAGATGTTTGGTCTGAACAGATTTAGAAAAAAATTCAAAGTTTCTCTGAGGCAGCTGAGAAGTTGTGATCGCTTTGACAAAGAGTTTTGGGATTTTGGCTGAACTGCAGGCAGTGTACACAGAGAAGAGAAGAGATAAGTATAAAAACCTAAAAGTATAAAGAGTAAGATCATCTATAGCATCCAGAGACACATTTTTTCCAGTGTTTGTAACACCTGTAGTCACTTGGAAAAAAGTTGATTCCATATTTTTTTTCAATGTTTGCAAAATAAGTGATCAAAGAAGTTGAACTTTCATTTTTTTCTTTTTGTTATTTCTGTCATTTTAACTGTCATACTGCAAAAAAAGACATTTCCGACTTCTCTGTCCTTCTAGTCGTGGTTGTTTTGTTTCCATAGAGGTTTATATTCCAGTTAAAAATGAGCCCACAGTGAGGAAAAATGTTTTAAAAACTTCATGGGTTCAGAGGGTCAAACTGAGATCTGTGCCTCGTAGTCGTCCAGTGAAGGTGGAGAGTTGTTGTGATAGTTTTTAGACTTCTGGACTGTGGTTGTAGATGTGGAAGAAGAGGTTTAAAATAAAGTGTGTTGTTTATCTTCACAGGTTAAATATGAAAGAAAGGTGCCAATATTTACATCACACCCATAAAACCATATTCACAGTTTATTCTAACACTTTAGAAGGAAAGTGTCCTAATGTAGCTCAAAACATCAGCAGGTGTTAAATAAAAGCTCTTTGAAAGGTACTAAAAATGAAAAATATGTATGTCAGAGGTCTTAAATATTTTTTTACAGCATCTTAATGTTACAGAAAATAACCCTGATGAGTGTTAATGATGTAGAATGATGATAATTTCTGAGTTAATTATTCGACACGCAGGAAAAAAGTAAAAACAAGTTGACAAACAAACAACAAAATGAGCTCTGAGGACACAACGTAGATTCATTAGAGTGAATCTCTAATATATATGTTTGGTAGTGGGAGACACTGAGCAGCAGGCTGGAGGCTCGAACTGTGTTCCTCATGAATAAATGATGAAATGATGATTTCTGACGTGAGCTGGAGATTCAAACGTCGTTGGCAGAGTCGAGGCTCATTAGCAGCGACGCTAACGAACACACGACAGACTGTGTGTTTGGTGGAATCCAGATGCCTGAACATGTGACCGAGATCTCAGCAGCAGCAGCAGCATCGTGAAGTTTTATGTGCAAGATGTTAAAAACACAAACTTTAAGGGAGTAAAAACTTCAGATATGGATAAAACACCTCATATTTTTTTTATTTGGAGCTCACTTCAACCTAAAATCCTCAATTTCTGCTCGACTGTCTTTGATTTTCCCACAATTTTAACAGCTTAAAATATAGATATTCATAAAATCATCTGTAAAAATGTAGCTTTACATGTCAAATACTTATATATATGTTTGACTTAAATGCCCGTTAACCCACTTACAGCAGGTGTTTCTTACAAACACTGACATTTGAGGCAGTTTGAGCAACAATATCTTAGAAACTCTAAAAGATAAAAGCCTGAAATTTTCACTTTTATTTCTGATAATGTCATTGATTCAGAATCTGCAAGGTTCCAGAAAATGTATGAAAAAGGTTTTTGATACAACATGAGGTCTTCAGAGGTGATTTTTAAAGAGGACGCTGGTTTAGAAGAAGCTGCAGAAACTCCTGATCTGCTTCTGAACACTGAGATGTTTATAAGCCTGCAGTGTTATGTTCATATAAATAGGAAACAATGGTTTTATATCCTGAATTAAATCAGAGAACAATCTGCAACATGGAACTGATAACACATGACAGAATCTTTGGATGAATTAGACTTAATTTCTCTGATTGTGCAACAAAACCTCAGTTTGTCCTTCACAAGAAAACATCAACAATCAACAGAGTATTATCCGGTTTGAACGCTTCTCCTTTCTTGTGTTTGCAGGAAAGCCATTGCGAAGTCGGGCCTTCAGCACGCCGGGACTCAGCCCAACGTGTCGACGTCTCAGAGCGACTCGCTGCAGGAGCTGAGCAGCAGCGTCGACTGGACCGTGAGTTCAAGTCATCGTGTCAGAACAAACTGAACTCAAGCAGCTCAAACAAGAAGGAAATCTGCTGTTTCTTACCGATGTAGTGCAGCTGTGTTATATTTCTAAATGTTATTATCCACTGTCATGATAACAGTTATAATCTGAAGCAAGACGACGTCCTTAAATGTCCAAAGATCTTCAGTTTACTGTCACAGAGGAGAAAAAAACAGAAAACATTCACACTTACGGAGCTGTAATTAGAGGATTTAGACTTTTTTTCTTTAAAAAGAGCTCAAACCCAGTAATTATCATTTAAATAATTTTATAGTTGAAAACTAAACAATAAATCGTTGCAGTTCTGTTTTAGACTTTTTCTGATTTGATGTAATTTAAAGCAACACGTGAAACATCCGAATGTGTTTCTGTCGAGAATATCAAGAAGATTTAATCCAGTTTCATGAAGATATTCAGGATTTTCACTGTTTAAAAGGAGCTGCAGGAAAAGTTTGAAAGTCTTTAATTAAAACTTCTTATAACTACTGTATTTTTTTATTAGTATATTATGTGTGACTTCTGTAATGTTTGCTGTTACTGTGTCAGACTGCACATTTATAAACAGGTTAAAGCTAATTCTGCAGCGTCTTTGATAAAATGCACTGAGCTGCACTAATATTTAATGTTTTATAACTTAGTATTATTACTACAGATAATTCAGCGCATAGTATAGATGCTGTTCTGTCTTTATCTCTGCAGTATTTTTGTTTGTTGTGTTTATTTTTAGACTTTTTAAAAGTTATTTACATTTTCTCAGTTAGTCGATTCATCTATAAAATGGCAGAAAATGGTGGAAAAATGTTGATCAGTGTTCGTTCTCAACCCAAAGATCTTCAGTTTGCTGTCACAGAGGAGGAAAGACACCAGAAATACACAAGTACTGGTTTTGTTCATGTTTGGATTTTTCCAAAATGTGTGAAGTGAAGTCATGAAGTGAAAATCTCATTTCACAGCCACAGCTTAAGATCATTACTGCTGCCCTGGTTCTTGCAAACTGCAGTAAAAATGAGATATAACTAAGATGTTTTTTAAAAAGTTATTTTACCTTATACCTTTAATAGAAGCATCATAAAGTAGCTCATACATAGCAGCACAGAGCTGATGTTTCTGTGCATCTAAATACAAGTTTGGTCATAATCTGAAAGCATTTGTAGCTACAAGCAAAGAAAAATAAGTTTGTTTCACTTGCTGTCAGTCAGAATGAGGTTTTGTGCCAAAGCTAAGTCAACAAGAGGATGATGAAGTGATGAATGTCAGTCAGACTGTCTGGTTTGAAATTGAAGGTTTACTTTGTTATTTTAAAACTATATCCACATTTCCTGCAGTTCTTTTTTTTCAGTGAAGGAGTTTCTGTGTTTTTTGCTGTGCAGGATAACGCCCAGTTCGGAGACCACATCTGGTTTGAGACCAGCGGCTCCGGAGACTTCTGCTACGTCGGAGAGCAGTACTGCATCGCCAAGTCTCTGGTGAGTTCTGGTAATAAATGATTAGACCAACGTGCAGCCGTAAATGTTAATGATCGGTTTATATGTGGATGTTGGTCTGATTTCCTGCAGCTCAATAAACACTAAAGCGACAAAGCTGGAGCCAATATTACAACTGATCTGTAAATCATTAGTAGTAATAAATTAACCACTAATAAAGGAATTAGTTACAGCTTATAAAGAAGTTTTAAAAAAAAACTGGTTCCAGTGTGATCATAGAGCCTGTAAAAAGTCATTTTAACATTGAATCATGGTCGATATTATTTGACTTTTTTGGACATTACATGAAAAAAAGACTCTTTTATGTCAAAGTAAACACTGATTTACTTTCACAGGCAACAAATTATTTTACATTTTTCATTAATAGACAAAAGTTTTCTGTTTGAAATAGCCTTTAATTCCTAGCTGCTTGGTGACATTTTATTTAGGTTTTAATGTACACACTTTTAGATGTATATTTTCGTGTTGTTTTTTGCAGTTTGTTTTTATTGTTTTACTGCTGTTTTAAGTCATTTTTATTGTTTTTAAGTAATTGTCTTGTTTTCACTGTGAAGCACTTTGGCCGTCCTCTGGGCTGCTGTAAAGAGCTATAGCAATAAACTGTGATTGATTGATTGATTGATTTGTAGAAATTAGGTTTCACTTTGATGTGTAAGAGTCTTTTTTTGGTCAGTTCTTATCAAAAAGTCTAATTAAATTGACAACGATTTATTGTTAAAAAGCAATAAAAGGACAAAACTTCCAAGAGGAACTACACTTTACATCATCTCTGACTGTTAAGATGCACAATGAGTGCAGTAATAAATGTCGACCACCTTCCAGCTCAAACACCATAAAACAACCGACCCTGGTGCTTCTCTGAACCTCCCAACTCCTCCCAGTTTCTTCTAATAAACGCAGCAGGTGTTGTTGTTTAGCGAATCTCTTGTCTTGTTCTGCAGCAAAAGTCCGTTGGGAGGAAGAAATGTGCCGGATGTAAGATCTCGGTGCACACCATGTGCATGGAGCAGCTAGAGAAGGTAAACGCTGCAGCAGCGCCTTTGTTCTGAGGGTTTTTCCTTCTTTTTTTTTCCCTCCTCACAGCGTCTCTTCTTTTGTGTTCAGATTAATTTCAGGTGCAAACCGTCGTTCAGGGAACCAGGATCTCGAGCCATTCGAGAGGTCGGTACCTGATTTGACCCCACAGGACAATCAGAATGAATCAAACGAGGATTAATCTGACTTACAAATGTGCTGTTTTCCAGCCCAACGTTGTTCGACACCACTGGGTCCACAGGAGGCGTCAGACCGGGAAGTGTCGACAGTGTGGGAAGGTGAGACTCTTTACTGACGGTCTGTCCTCGCTGTGTTTATTTTTTAGTATTTTAGTCGAGCATAAATCTGTAAAAGACGCACATATAAATAAATAAATAAATAAACCAGGAGAGACCAGCTGTGCTGCTTCATGCTGGAGGTGATAAAATGAAAACTTCAATCAACACTAAGTCACCTACATAAGAAACACCAAGTGATAAACGTTATAACTTTAATAAGACTTTTACCTGTACACATTCATAAATAGGCTTAAACGGTCAATTTAAACCACATGCTATTATTTACGTATTAATAATATATCCTAACTTTATACATCATATAATGTAGGTTCTAATATAGGTTAAATAAATGTAAATGAGTTATAATATTATTATATTTTAACTTTACTACACTATAACTTAGCATTATTACCTGTATACACTGATAAATAGGATAAAATTGATCAATTTAAATCATATATTATTAATTTTAATATATTGTTAATAATATAATATTAATATACTCTGACATTATATATCATATAAGTTAAATAAATGTAACTAGGTTATTCTATTAATATAACTTTACTACAATATAACTTTTTAATTATTACATTTCTACATTCATAAACAGGCCAAATGGATTAATTTAAATTTGTGTTGTTGTTGTTGTTGTTGTTAATGTATTGTTGATATAATAATATTAATATATGCTGACTTTATATATAAGTTATGACATAATATATCATTTTAATAAATGTAAATAACTTATAATAAAATATTATAACTGCACTACACTATAAATTTTACTTTTATACGCAGATAAATAGGCTGAAATGGATACATTTAGTCATATATTATTTATATCAATATTAATACACTCTATACAGTATAATATAAGTTATAATACTAATATGTTGTAACTTTACAACACTAGAACTTTAGAATTATTACCTGTATACATGAATAAATAAGCTGAAATGGTAAATTTAAATTTAAAGTCAGCTGGTCTTTGATAGAAATGTGTCATTAAAATTGATCAATAATTATCAATATCGACTGAATTAAAGCATTTTATTGTGATTCTTTTATAATAATATAACAAATGACAACCAAAAAGTGACACTAAAACCTCTGATCTCTGGTGTAAACTCTTTTGTTTGGGATATTTTTAAATGAGACTGATCTTGTTTCAGTCCATACTAGCAGATTTGTATATTTATCATTATTGTGTTGATATAATTAATCTGTGTTTTAAGTCTCTGTCCGTCTCCCAACAGGGCTTCCAGCAGAAGTTTTCATTTCACAGCAAAGAGATCGTCGCCATCAGCTGCTCGTGGTGCAAACAGGCGGTGAGTTCGTGTTTCCAAACTCTTGTCCAGAGATAAATGCCGACTTCCTGTCTGTCTCAGCGTCACAGCGATGTCACTTCCTGTCTGCGTTTCAGTACCACAACAAGGTGACGTGCTTCATGCTGCAGCAGATCGAGGAGTGCTGCTCTCTGGGCGCTCACGCTGCCGTCATCATCCCGCCCACCTGGATCATCAGGGTACGCAGGCCTCAGGTACAATCACTCATCTTCATCACCATCCTCATCATCAAGATATAACTGATGACGTCCGCTTCATGTTCCAGAGACAACATACTTCACTCTGTGTGAAACTAAACATGCAGTTGGAGACAAGTGTTATTTAACTTATAAAAACTAATGTATGAAGCCTGTTTTCACCAGAACATAATCAATCAATCAATCAATCAATCAATCAATCAATCAATCAATCAGTCATCCTCATCTCCATCTCAAAGGTCCCATATAGTGAAAATCCATTTTTATTGTATTTTGTGTTGTTGTTGTTGTTGTTGTTGTTTTTTAATAAACTTAGAGGTTTAAACTAAAACTTGTTGTAAGTAACCTCAAATCTCCAAACAACTAGATCAACTCCCAGCTGTATGAGACAGTAGTAATTAATATGTCAACTAATTTCTGGATTAATTGATCAGTTGTTTGGTGGTCGATCAGTGTTTATCATCATGACAAATATCTTGTTTCATCCACAACACAAAGATATTTGGTTTCCTGTCATAGAGGAGAAAATAATCACACTTAAGAGGCTGCAATCAAAGAATTTAGACTTTTCAAATGTTCTTTGTTTGCATTCGTCCCTGCAGACGTCTCTGAAGTCCAGTAAAAAGAAGAAAAGGACGTCGCTGAAGTGCAACAAGTCGAGCAAGAAGGGAGCCGAGGTGACGTCGCCGTTTTCACGTGTTGAGCTCTTTACCAGCTGCTGCAGCCTGAACGTTGTGTTGCTTTGTGCTTTGAATCAGCGTTTACAGCTTTGATATTAACAGGATTCGTGTGTCCGTCAGGTCCAAGATGGCCGCTGGAAGCCCTTCCTGGTGAAGCCAGTTCCGTCTCAGCTCATGAAGCCTCTGCTGGTGTTTGTGAACCCAAAGAGTGGCGGCAACCAGGTAGTTTTAACGCTGCGCTTCACAATCTCGTGTTTCCTGCCCACAAATTTGACAGCTTAACGTTGATTTTCTGAATAAATTTTTCTTAAAGAAGAGAGGAGGATAAGAGCTGCTTCAGACTTTGTTCCTGCAGGTTTTACTCTGATTAAAGTACCGCCACCTCCTATTAATACTTTCTGGATTCAAATTCCAATGAAAGTGTGTGTTTGTTTGCAGCTAATACACAGTTATATGTGTAATTTAATGCATGTATAAACTTAATACTGTTTGTACCCCCCTGGTATGTGCACACTAGTGGCTACAACATAGTGATTAGCAACTTAAAGCACAAAATATCTGGTAAAATTAGATGTTTATAGGTGCATTTATTCATTTATTCCACCTGTATTTAAACTCTGAACACATGAGGCTCAGACGCCTCTTTAACAAGCTGCAGCTGAAAACGAAAACACAAAATGTGGCCACAACCCGGAGAAGAATGACCACGAAACGATTAAAAGGCAAAATTAGGAAAATAATTAATGAATAAACCACTGAGAATACTGAGAGAAAACAGAGTTACATCTTTTAAACCTGTGTTTTTGTAGAATGCACGTTCAAGGCTGCGTCGACGCCTGAACTGCTTCCAACAAATACTTTTTAAAATTATATTTATTAACCAATAAAGTTATTTACGCTACATTTAAGTAGTCACTGATTTATGCCATGAACAGCGAAGGTACTGTGCATTAAAGCGAAGAAAGTGAAATAACAACAGTAATCTTTATATATTGTCGAACACTTTTCAGGTTACAAAGTGCTTCACAAGGTCAGCAGAATAAAACAGATGAGTCACAAAACTGTCAGGGTTTAAAAGAAGAACTATAAAATCAGCTGCTGCAGAAAAATGTTAAAATATACTGGAATTGATCGTCGATGAAACAAAATGAAAACAGCAAAGATGGAAATATTTCAACAAGGACGGAGAATTCCACCTCAACTTCTGCACCTCCATCAAAATTTCAAACTGTTAGACTTGTGTTGTGATGGAAGGACGCTTGGCTTTTGCTTTTTTACGCAGCTCTCTCTGCACACTGAGGGAAATTATAGCTTTCATAACTGGTAAAAGGGTCAATTTCCATCATACAAGTAGGCTGAAGAAGGCTGAAATTAATCACAAACTGTGTCTGTTGTTGTCACACAGTTGCAGCAGTTTGAATTCTTTCGCTTTTGTTTTCCTTCCAGGGAGCAAAGATCATCCAGTCCTTCATGTGGTACCTGAACCCTCGGCAGGTGTTTGACCTGACGAAGGGAGGACCAAAGGAAGGGTAAGATCAGTCACAGTCCTCTGTCCATGACCCAGAAATTAACTGAACTCAGGCATCATTGAGGACACGTCAGTCCCTTTAATGTGTCCAATGAGGAGAGGGTTTGTTTCTAATGTTAGCGATTGAAGCTCGTCACTAAATTTTAATCGTTCTTCTGGTCCAAAACAGGTATTTTAATTGGTTTATTACTTAACTAAATTTGTTCGAGGGACCAGAGTCACCTGCCTCTAGAAACCTGCATCACCTGCACCATTTTGATAAGAAATTTAACTGTTTTTTGCCTCGCTGGCAAACAAGGACGCAGAGAGAGTCTTCTTCCTGAAGGGAAGGCAGCAGCTGTTTAAAGCTACTGACACGGAAACAGCTTGTTTCTT
>NW_007579640.1:23332-33615 GCF_000690725.1 Stegastes partitus | reverse complement strand
AAACAACATAACGTGGAGAAATGGCTCACCTGAGCAGCATTACCATCACTTATGAGTAAAAGCACCCACGAACATGAGATGAGCTTTCAACTGTCTTTTTCTCCCCAAACGTTACCTTCATCCACACACCTTCCAGTCCTCCCTGCTGGTCTTCTTTGGTTCAGAGTTGATCTCCGTCTCTGCTTTGTGTTGCAGGTTGGAGTTGTATGCCAAAGTGCCAAACCTGAGGATTCTGGCCTGTGGAGGAGACGGCACGGTGAGTCAGCAAAAATACTGAAAGACTGCATTTAACATTGATGCTAGATGACAAACAAAACAGGTGAACTTCACTGATAAAACTCCAGTATCTCTACAGCATTTGATTTGTTTTAAACCTTTTATTTTCTTAGTTATTCTATTTCTCAGGTTTTCCTTTTTTATGTGCGTTTTTGGTGAAGCTTGTGTACTTTTATGCATGTAATCCTTTATAATTCAGAACTGTGACACTAACTAAACCATTCATTTTAGGTATTGACATGTTCTGTGTGTCTTTGTTCGTTCAGGTGGGCTGGATCCTGTCGGTTCTGGACCAGTTGAAGCTCCGTCCTCCGCCTCCTGTCGGCATCCTTCCTCTGGGGACCGGCAACGACCTGGCCAGGACCCTCAACTGGGGAGGAGTGAGTTTAGCTGGAGTTCATCTGGAGTTTATCTGGAGTTTAACAAAACTTTGACTGGAGTTTAACAAAGGTTTATCTGGAGTTTAACAAAAAGTTTGGTGGAGTTTTACCAGAATTAGAGTTGAGTTAACTGGAGTTTAAATTTAGCTTATCTTAAGTTTGCTTTGAGTTTGACTGGAGTTAGACAGGAGTTAAACTAGAGACTGATTGAAGTTTAACTGGAATTTGATTGGAGTTTAACTGGAGTTTTTCTGGAGTTTAACTTCAGTGTATCTGGAGTCTAATGTTACTTTGACCATAGCTAAACTAGAATTTAACTGGAGTTTAACTGGAACTTAACTGGAGTCTAACTGGAGTAGGACTGGAGTTTAACTGGAGTTTGACTGGAGTGTAACTGGAGTTTATCTGGAGTTTAACTAAAGTTTTGCTGGAGTTTGAGTTGAGTTAACTGGAGTTTAAATTTTGTTTAACTTAAGTTCGACTTGAGTTTAAGTTGAGTTTGACTGGAGTTTTACAGGAGTCAAGCTAGAGTTTAACTAAAGTTTAACTGGAATTTGACTGAAGTTTAACTGGAGTTTAACAGAAGTTTCCTGGAGTTTAACTTTAGTGTATCTGGAGTTTGGATCTTAGCTGGAGCGTAACTGAAGTTTGGCTTGAGTTTGACTGGAGCTTAACTAAAGTTTAACTGGAGTGAAACTGGAGTTTGATTAGATTGATGAGTGTCTTCACTGTGATTGATGGGGGACGAAGTCTGCAGCCTTTGTTTGGGACAAAAATGCAATCAGAAGTTTATCTGAAGCTAATTTGAAGCTTCAGACAACCCAATAATGAGCGGTGGGCAGTCGACAGTTTGTTCTGTGTAGCTGATCAAATTTGACAGAAACCGTGTCAGCTCTGGCCTTGGAGGAGGAATAACGTGGTGCATTGCTCAGATAATGTAAAAGCAGCTGAAACCTGCTCTGAGGTCCAGACTGTAGTTCAGAACGTCTCAGAGGTATATCAGAAGCAGCGTATCATCACACTGCTCAGCCTGAGACTCCCTCTGTCCTCCTCCTCCGTCAGGGCTACACCGATGAACCCATCACAAAGATCCTCTCACACGTGGAGGACGGAAACGTCGTTCAGCTGGACCGATGGAACCTGAACGTGGAGGCGAATCCAGAGGCCCGAACCGAGGAGAGGGACGAACACCAGACAGACAAGGTCGGTTCAACATCCGCCGTGATAACAGAAGCAGAGCTGCTGCCGACCGCTCAGACACTGTAAACATGTTCTTCTGCTGCTGTCTCTCAGCTTCCAATCGACGTCTTCAACAACTACTTCAGTCTGGGCTTCGACGCTCACGTCACACTGGGCTTCCATGAATCCAGAGGTCAGTAAACTCACACCCACACAGAATTCAACAGAGATACATTTATTTACCTCCATGAAGAACCAAAATATAACAATATATCCCAACTGTACAAGTCTGTACCCGCATACACCACAGTGGCAGCACATCAGTTGCTGTTTTTTTAAAAGCCAACTGGCCATGAGTAAAAACAGACGTCTTTGACTGTACGCAGTCATTATTAGGTCCTATGTGTTATTTATTTACATAATACTGTGGCTGACCAACACTGTTGATAAATAAGATGCAAGAAATTTGTCTCATGAGCGCAAAGAAGTGAAAAACAAGATGCAAAGTGAGACGCAGACTGAGACAAAATTATGACAGTGATGCAAAACAAGACACTAAGCATGTTGCACACAAAGAAACACAAATCGACATGAAAAATGAGATGCAGGATGAGTTCAAAGAGACGCAAAACTGGGATACAAACGAGATGCACAATGTCCACGAAGACGTGGAAAATGAGACTGAAAAGGGGGACACAAAATGAATACAAAGTGATGCAAAACAAGACACAAAACCAGTTGCAAAACGTCAACAAAGACACGCAAAAACGAGAGAAAAACGAGACGCAGAATGATGAGAAAGAGATGCACAATGACAACAAAGAAACAAAAAAAGAGGCACAAACGAGACAAAACATTTCGACAAAAAGGTGCAAAACAAGACAGAAAACAACAAAACTCAAAATGACATTGAAGTGAGGTACAGAATTATGACACTGACCACAGACATAAGACTGAATGAGACGTGAAACCATCAGACACGCCAAAGCGATGACCACAAACGACCACAGAGAGGAACGAAGCGACTCTGTGGTCGGCTAGTTGCTGGTAACAAGCAAAACACCACAAGGAGGCACAAAATGAGATGCATGATGAGACACACAACGACCACAAAGAGGCGCAAAGCAGCCGCACACGACTTCCAGCCACAACAATGAGGTGATGAGCTGTTCTGTCTTTCATGTGTCAAGTGCCGTCCTCACCGTGTTCTTTAATTATCTGTCATGTTGTCTTCGGTGCTGCGGCTCCATTTGCTCTGTCCTTATCTGCCTCCTTATCGGGCCGCAGGGATCAATGAACATGTATCTAATCACATTAAAATCTCATATAAGGAAACTGAGGAACCAAATGACGAATGGAAATGTAAGCAGGGAGGTTGTTGTTCTGTGTTTTCGCCGACTTTAGTGGCTTTAATGCACCGTCCGACTGTTGTTTTTGTGTTTTCAGAGGCGAACCCGGAGAAGTTTAACAGCCGCTTCAGGAATAAGATGTTCTATGCAGGGGTGAGTGTCCTCGTCGCTCTGTTCTGTTCTGTTCTGTTGATCCGTGTTCACCTGAACATGTTGGTGATGTTCCTACATGTGTGTGTGTTTCAGACAGCCTTCTCAGACTTCCTATCAGGCAGCTCCAAAGACCTCGCCAAGCACATCAAAGTGGTGGTGAGTCGCGACCGAAACCGAAAATCGGCATTAAACTTTACCCAGAATGAGGAAGACAGAGCTCCTGAAAAATGGAGGCTTCACAGCTATTTAACTATTTACATGTTTACAACCTCTACAAACTACATTTTTCACTGTGCTCTGTATATCAGCCGTAGGAAGATGTTCCACCATCAGCTGAATGTATCGTCCAACAACCTGCTCCTCTGTTCACTGCTTCTGAGCTGTTTCTGCTGCATTTGTTTTATTTCAGTTATTCTATTTCTAAATTAATAATTTTAACAAAATATCACAATTTTACACTTAGTTATCTTTAACAATAAAATGGATGGACCATCTGAGAATGAAATATCCAAATCTGATTCTTTCTGATATTACAGTTTCTGGTTGATAAAAGGTGTCAATTTGGTGATTTAAAAAAAACAAACAAAAAAAACATCCAATTTGATCCTGAAGCCAGGGTTTTGGGGTTCTGAGGGTTAAAGGTTGCAAACATAATAATATCAGTCTGTGTTATTTTTGCTCCACTGTCTAAGTATTTACTTTTTTGTTATTTGGGATCCAATAAAATAGTTTTGCAAAATATTCTGGCTTAATTTTAAGAGTTTCATACATTTTTGGAGCTGGGAATTTTTAGTATTTTCAGCCTCAGAAAAAACATTTTAACTTGGATCTTCAAAAAGATACTGAACCCTTAAAACGTCTCCAAGTTAACATATTGTTTTTCATACAAAAAGACCACATTCATGACATTTGGTGAGGACACAGACAAAATAGTTTATAGCAGATTCCAGTTATTGAATTGTTCCAGCAGAGGACACACTTTTAATTATCAGCGCACAATTTTCAAACAAGGGTGGTACTGAGGCCCCACAGAGAGTTTATACATATGGATGTGACCATATTACCTTCTAAAGATGTGGTCTTTGGTTGGACATCAGTGGAATTTGAAGCCCTGATCCTGTTTTCCTGCCTCCTCAGTGTGATGGTACAGACCTGACAGCCAAAGTTCAGGACCTGAAGCTGCAGTGTCTGCTCTTCCTCAACATCCCCAGGTATTCATTCGCCCTCTGCACCTTAATACAACTGTATAGAAATACGGAAAGATAGAAAGATAGAAAATACCTGCCTTCCAACACTTACGTAAATGTTAAACTTACTTTTCCTATTAATGTGACTGTTGTAGCTCATTGTAACTTTTAATTTTTTCAAATAGGATGAGCTTCCAGTGTTGATCGTTACATTAATCACTTTAAGTTTGTATTCAGTCTGACGAAGAAAAGGAAACAGAAATCAGCCACCTGGAATGAATGGTCCAGTTTTTTCATTGCGTTTCGTGCTCCTGCTGCAGGTATTGTGCCGGCACCATGCCGTGGGGTCACCCCAGCGAGCATCAGGACTTCGAACCTCAGCGCCACGACGACGGCTGCATCGAGGTCATTGGTTTCACCATGACGTCTCTGGTGAGCTCGTAGCAGCACCACTCCACTAGACCACACACATTGAATGTCCCGATCAGGTTTGGTTTCCACCTGATTCAATCTTAGTCATGTAGTATTAAGTATATGCCTATCCTGAATCTGAAAATGATACAATTTTCTTTGATAATACACACTTTGCATACTGTATATCAGCTGCAGTACCCGATTGTTCCGCCAGGTGGAGCCTCTTACTGTTTAATGCTGTAGCAGCCAGAGTAACCGGTCACTCGGACTAAGGGCAGTTTGTGCTGGTAAGCAAAGAGCCCTGTGGAGGTTTACTTAGCAACGGGCACCATGACAAAGACTTCCGTGATGCTTAATAACTTCCAGCTAGAGCTTTTGCGTTTAAGACAACCTTGGATCAGCTACGACAACATTCTTTTATCCCAGTAGCACATGTAACATGGCCGCCTTTGCAGTCAAAGTTGCGTGTCCATTGACTATAACGGCAATCAACACAGGACAATTACGCACAGTGCTTAGTTTGTATTATCAGTGGCTGGACTATTAAATGGTGATGCTGTTAATTATTGGTTAAAAAAAAATTATACAAACTTTGCTCCCTTTACTCCTGCCCCAAATTGTGCTGCCCCTTTAACAGGACAACTGATGTAAACAAAGGATCGAGTTTAGATTTGCAACCATACGATCAGCTAAAAAATGTCTCGACTGGCCCTGATCCCAATCTTTGAAATCAGGAAGTTCCTACATAAAACCATATTATATAAAATGTTGATATAAATGTCTGAACCTGGAAAACAGGTGGTTCTTTAATACTGTCAACAGATGAATCATTAAACAGGTATTAAATTTTCTGTATATGTATGTGTGTGTGAGTGTTAAATGTCTTAAATTAAACCTGGTGAACCTGCAGAGATCCTGCACACTCATCTGTACTGTAAATGTCACCAAACGGCCCCCTCCCTCAGCTCGGAGCTAAATGACACCACCTGATGCGACCTGTTGTTGTTTGTGTGCAGGCCACACTGCAGGTGGGCGGTCACGGCGAGCGACTCCACCAGTGCAAAGAAGTGACCCTCACCACCTACAAGTCCATCCCCATGCAGGTGGACGGCGAGCCCTGCAAGCTGGCTCCATCCATCATCCACATCAATCTGAGGAACCAGGCCAACATGGTGCAGAAGGCCAAGAGGAGGATCTCCATGCCCCACCTCAACGAGTACGTCCCAGTAAAGTGACAGCAATGACAGCCCTCCATGTGTTTGTCCCAAAGCAACATCCTGATTCAGCTGAAAACGCTTTCATTAAAGATGCACTCATTCGTGAAAGTCTGTTTCCCATCACAGGCAGCAGGGATGTCACAAAACCAGAAATTTAGTAGTTGGTACTATTTAAATTCCATAATTCTCAGTACCAAATTTGCCTAATTAAGCAAGCATTACTCAAAACAAGCTAACATTAGCCTAAACAATATGGCATTTCTCCTATTTTTCATCATTGGGTTAATCTAAACAATCCATGTTCAGATTAATGAGCTAATATTTGTCTAAATGTTAACCTCAGTGTTAACCTAAGTTATCTAACAGTTTAAACTAGCTAATGTAAGCCTGAACAAGACAATGTTGCCTCAACAAGGTAATGTTAGTCTTAACAATGTAAAGTCATCCCAAACATGTTGTTATTCTAAACAGGATAACATTAGTCTAAACAAATAGTGAGAATAAACAAGAAAATCTTAGTTAAAACAAGCTAACATTAGCCTTAACGAGATAGCATTAGTCTAAACCAGGTGACGTCAATATATACAAGCAAATGTTAGCCTAAGTAAGCTAACATTAGTCTAAACAGGCTAACTTTAGCCTGTACAAAATGATGTTACTTTAAACAAGAAAACGTCTAACCAAGCTAATGTTAGCCATTACTTTAGCCGAAACCATCTGATGTTTTCCTGCCATGTGTAGAGCATTGTTCCAACAGATGGCGCTGTCTCAGTTCACCAACAGTAACAGGAACATTTTAGGATTTGTACCTTGTGTTGACATGTTGTTGTGTTGTATTATGTGTGTGAGGCTGCTGCTGCTGCTGCTGCTCAGTTAAACCTTCCTACCATCAGTAAGGTGAACCACAGGGCTCTAGTCTTGGTCCCTTAGGATTTACATTGTAAATGTTCCTCAATGAAAATATTCTTTGCAGATGACACAACGTTATACCTTGAACTGTTCTGCATGTTCAGCTCAGTGTATAAATGAAAATATCTGTGTATTTGTGTGCAGTCAGCAGCCTGTTCCTGAGAAGCTGCAGATCAGGGTGAACAGGATCAGCATGGCAGCATATGAGGCTCTGCATTACGACAAGGACCAGCTGAAGGAGGCCTGTGAGTTTCTGTTATTGAAGAGTTAAACTGGAGTTAATACAATAAAACTTATAGTGTGCATCTTTTGTCTGCATAAATAACCAAATCAGAAAGTGTATCAAGGTGTCATGTTTAATCAGTCATGAATTGTTTGAAATGCTTTTAGGAACGTATGCACAGCCTGAAATCTCACAGTATTCCTCTTTCTCCACACTGTGTAATTACCAGAGCTTCAAAAATAGTATTATTAAACATTAATCTGCATATTAAAGCCTATTTAAACAGTGTTTCAGGTATTTTACTGTCATCGCTTTGGCCCTAATGTATCATCTGTTTCTGCAGCAACGCCGCTGGGAGTCATCACCGTCCCTGGAGACAGCGATCTGGAGACCTGCCGTCTGCTCATTGAGCGACTGCAGGACAACCTGGACCAGGTACAGCACCGGACTGCAACATATTTACATTATATAATAATATATTGATTACCGTTCATAAGAAAGGAAAGGCATTCCCAAAACAACAAAGGCATACCCTACTTAGTAATGGCATAATACCAGAAATTTGGTAGTTGGTACCAATACCATTGGATTTCCGCTATTCTCAATACCAAGTTTGAGGTGTTTCCTCCTTTAAATGTTAACATAATACCTCAAATAACATAGAACCAAACGGTTTTCAAGAGTTTTGGCATTGACTTGGTACCACATTGGTTACCATTTTAACGGAGTGCCACAGGGCTCTATTCACGATCTACTACCAATTACATAAATCTTATATTTCCTTCTGAGAACTTTCGCTCACTTTTACAATTTTATCTACATCTGTGAACTGCAGTTAAAAGATTTAAATGTTTGTCTATGTATTGGCTCTTAGTTTATGAATTACTGCTGTGTTAATGCTACAATGCTCGGTGAACTTTAGTCAGAAACTCACTGCTCTCTCTGAAGCCAAGAGAAAAGCAGTCTTTTTATATTTTGGATTTCACAAATGTGTTTAGTTTTTCTCTTTCTGTAAATCCTTTTGTATTTTACATGCTGTGTTGTTTAGCCTCTTGGCATTACCCATGTGATTTAGAATTTATTAAATTTACCACATTTCCCCCCCAGTGATGTCTTTTTGCTGATTTAAGACGTACTGGAGCAGAACAGTGAGTCCAGCCTGAGGCATTCTAGGTTTTTACATTTAACTCCTGTTTTTTCAGGACTGTGATGAGATGAAAGGAGAGTGTCTGTCTTCACAAAAACTCTCAATGAAGTGGTGTTTCCTCGACTGTAAGTCCAAACTAACTCACCGCTTTTCACCAAACAGTCCAACTCACTCAGAGATCCTGAATCCAAACCTGGTGTTTGTTTTTCAGGTACGACTGCAGATCGTTTCTACAGGATCGACCGAGCTCAGGTATTTCACCAAAACTGTTCCCTTGTTGCTATTTTGAAGGAACACCAAAGCCAGTTTAAAAAAATATAAACAAGGAAGAGCTTTTTTTTCTCGTAGCAGAAGTGCAGCAGTTAGTTTTATGAAGAGAAAAGCTCTACATTAACAGTCTGCCAGGATTAATCCATTATTTTTGGCAGCAGGAGGAACAGACTATCAGTGAACATGTTTCTGTCTTTTTTGTTCCAGGAACACCTGAACTACGTGACGGAGATCTCTCAGGAGGAGCTCTACATCCTGGACCCGGAGCTGGTCGCCAAGGAGACGGTGGGCACCTCCCCCGGCATGCCAGACCTGGTGGACTCGGAGGAGCATCAGGACCAGCAGAGGCAGTTCGCCTTCCCCTGCTCACCAACCTCCCCCACCTCCTCAGCCACACCCAGGTGAGAGGAAGCCGTTAGCATGTTCAGAACCAGAACTCCACCAGAAACACTGGAGGAAACGCTTCAGCTGCAAATGGCAACCAAGAACTGACCGCATTCAGAGCAGGAATAATCCATTAAAAATCATGTGAAGTTGAAGTTACAGCGATTAGTTCATACACAGATATCAGAAGAAAGTGATTCTGACACAATTTTTATAATTTCTTCAGTAATTTTACAAGAAAAAATACATAATATGGTTTTAGCTACAAAATGTAAAGATTTTCATCATCATGGACAATTAGAAAGTTACAAATCTGAGGACTTTTTTATTTCATTTTTTACAGTTTCTGTCCTTTTATTTGTTTGTTTGTCTGTTTTAAGAAAACATGCATTGTAAACTCACTGGAGAGTTTCACTGTTTAGAGATATAAGGGCATTTAAGAAACAGAATTCAGTATTTTTCTTCTCAGTATTGTGACACTCCAGTAACTAATGCTTTTACTGTGACATTCTAGGTGCATTTAGCTTTTAACACATTCTTTTAACTAATACCTAAGTTTCGTCCTTGGGAGTATTCTTGCAGTGTGGTGCTGCTGCTTTACTGAGGTGCTTGATGTGAAAACTTCTCTGAGCTCTGAGCGCCTCCTGCTGGAGAAAACATGTCCTGCAGCAGCTGCCGGTGCAGTTCAGAGGCCGAATGAATGTGAATGAAGCTGCTCTGATAGGGCGGGGGGATCGGGGCTGGAGGTCATTATCTGAAGCCATCAGAAATAAAATGAGCTCCTGCTGCTGTTTGAAGTGCTGTTTCCATGGAGCTGCTCATCTGAACCTGTGCCGGTTCAGATTCTGGGTCACTCAGTCACCTGTCGGGACGATCGCTGCCTCCTCGAAATCAGTAACAAGCCAAAGGATCGATGATTAAAGCTGCATGTGGCACAGGACTAACTGCCTTTCTTTTGCCTTTATGTGTCAGGGCCAGAGAATTTCAGAGGAAGAGGATTTCCAGTGACAGTTCGGTGGCCGATGCTTTGTCCCAGAGCTCCTCGAAGACCACCCTCTGCAGGTAGCATCGCCCACATTTATGCTGATCTCAGAGGAAACTGGACAAAATATTTAAACCCTTTATGTAAAAGTGCTGAAACCACACTGTAAAAGTAACTAACTGCATGCAAAAGTCCTGCAAGTAAATCAGGAAA
>NW_007579640.1:12865-16037 GCF_000690725.1 Stegastes partitus | reverse complement strand
GTCCAAAAACATGTTGAGGTTAATTGGTGATTCTAAATTGTCCGTAGGTGTGAATGCGAGTGTGCTTGGTTGTCTGTCTCTAAGTGTAGCCCTGTGATAGACTGGTGACCTGTCCAGGTGGACCTGCCTTCACCCTAAGTGGGATAGACTCCAGCCCCCCATGACCCTAGTGAGGATTAAGCATTGTATAGATAATGGATGGGTGGATGTTTAAGCTTTGATGCACAAAGATGATTTATTCTGGGTTTAATCAATGACAGTTTTGTGTCTTTGTCTTTCCTGAATCTAACCCAGAATCTGAACAGAACCAGAGACCAGGTTCTTGATGCTGCTGGTCTGATGAGCACATGTTTTGTAGTTAAAGAAACACATTTTCTCGATGTGTCTCTCTGATGTTCGTTGATTTAAGACACTGTTTACTGGTTACACGTGAATCCATCATGTTTTCTTGGTCGTGCCGAGGAACTGAACTGAATGAATGTGGTGCAAACAGTTTATTTTTTGGCACATTTTTGAAAGAAACATGTAAAATAAAGTAATTTTGATGAAATATCGTAATTTAAAACGTAGATTTGCTTCATTCTCTGGTGAAACGTCATGTCACAGGTGATTAGTTCAATGTTGAAAATTGAATTTTCTTTCTGTTTTTACAGTTTCTGGCTGATAAATGGTGTAATTTTGTTGATTTTTTAAAAAGATAACTTTTCTTTCCAACCTGCTGGCGGATTCTGAGGTTTAGATGGTTCAAGGGATTTTAGAATTTCGAATCAAACTTTTAGGATTAAATTAGAAACTAGAAGAATCGTCACTGCTGCCTATAGATCATGTGCACTTTTTACACATAAAAAATTAACACTGTTTTCTCTGTTACACTGATGTCTGCTGCTGCTGTGTCGTTGGATGTAAAGTTTCCAGGAGGAAGAGCTGCACATAACAAAAGTGTTGTTCACCTTAACAAGATTTCACACAATAATCAAACACAGAGATACATATACCAGTAAACACAAAACAAACTATTTCTCTTAAACTTGNAGTGTTGGTGGTTTCATTTATAACAAAACATCACATTTTATTAAATTATTACGTGTTTGGATTTTAATTTGTATCCTCCACTCATCTCTGAAGCCACCTGCCTGAGAAGATTCTTCTTCTCAAATCCTATTTTATACACTTGCTTTTGTGTCATGTTGTTTCTTTGTCATCTTTTGTTCATATTTATTTATATTCACATTTTTACGTCCTTTGTGTTCTTGTTTCATCTTTATCTTAATTTTGCTTTGCTCTGTTTGGCATCATGTCGTTTTTCTGACCTCTCTGTAGGTATCAGAGCAAATTTTTAACTGGCAAGAACTTTAGCTTGATCCTGTGTGTACATCTGGTGTCACACGTGTTGTAAATTGATTTAATATATGCAGCAGCAACAATCAGTGTTTGATTAATGGATGATATGAACTCAGAATATTATTGGTCATGCGTTTATATTGGTCGTGATGCCACAGATTTATAATACTGGTTATGAATATAGCCCACACACATTCCACTGGGATGCAGCAATAATACACTAATTGATCCTGGCCTTATTCAATACATTTTTGCTGGCTGGAGGTCATTAAGCATCACAGAAGTCTTTGTCATGGTGCCCCTGTACTAGTGTGTGGGTTTACAATGCTCTCTGCTTGCCAACACAGCAACACAACTGTTCCGCTCCTCAGGTCGCAACAGTATTACCAATTAAACAGTAGGAGGCTCCACCTGGTGGAACAACCAGGAACTGCAACTGATGTACAATATTTGAAATGCGTGTTATCTGGTATCAGTTATCGGCAGATACTAAAAAATAAATCACTCAGGGGCAAAAATAACTTGATCTAGATATCCACAATTTGTAAACTCTGTTTTTAAATAATTTCTTTCATCATTTCTGTTTTCTGCTCTCACATTAGGATTTTATTTTACTGCGATTGTCAATGTTTTATCACAAAATCATTGTTCAATCTGATTTACTGCTTTGTTTTTCTGGGAGAAATTCCAAAGACAACAAACTTTAAATAGATGTATATAGCATAAAGTGGTATATAATATTACATATTATATGATAGTTTATAGTATTTGTTTTGTCTGCCAAAGCACTTTGCAGAGTCTGTTTTTAAAGGTGATTTATAAATTATCATTACATGTTCGCTAATATTTAGTATTTAGAATTTTTAGAAGGACCAAATGAAATCAAAGATACAGTGAAGCTTAACATAGAACAAGACATTTAAACAGAAGAAAAAATTAGATGAGTCAGAGCAGAGCCAAGCCAGACTACCTGACAAATCAACCACTCAGAACTTCATAGACAAAAAGAAGGATTTAAAAAACCTTCACTCTGTTGTTATACCAAGACCGGATACTTTGGTTTGATGCAGCAACAATCTGTTCAGTTACACCACACAAACCTATAAAATGACCGAAGCATAAAGCAGGAAGACAGAACACTTCATGGTGCGACCAGAGCGCCCCCTGCTGGACGAGCAGCTCCGACTGAACCACCGTCGGTCTGATCGTCCTGCTGTCAGTTTGTCTGAGTGTTTCATGTATCGCTGACCTTCACCTGTCCGTCTGTCCGGCTGTTTCTTGTCTGTGATCCGAAGGAGAGGAGCAAAGATTATCAATGTCCATCGCTCCAACACCACGCTGGCTGATTTCAGACCCATCATTAGGTAGGAATCCATTCTGTCCGTCTCAGCTTCATCTCTGCTGTCACTTGTTTCTGTGCTGCTGATTTCACCTTTATTGTCACTTTTTAAACATACCCTCACACACACAGCAGCTCTGCCTCCTGGAAATGACTTTTACATGCAACTAAAAGGTGTTTTAGGCACAAAACCTCTGCTGGATTATCGTCAGAGGCTACTTTTTTTTAGCTGGAACGAATAAAGCGTCATATTTCTGAATTATATAACAGTCAGCAGGAGGAGGAGGTTGACCTACAAAGCCTTCACTCTGGAGGTCCCAGTACCAGAACCAGGCCAGAAATCCTGAGTTTTGCCTTGTTATCATGTGCATGTGGTGTTTTTTTATATATGCTCGAAGACATATCATGGGCGAAATGTGCAGCATGCAGAAGTAAATATCCATATTTTTATTTAAAACCAATCTGGTCAGCTTGCAGGGTAGAACTTTCTCT
>NW_007579640.1:8722-11596 GCF_000690725.1 Stegastes partitus | reverse complement strand
TCTTCTTCTTCTTCTGCTGACAGATCTTCCACTGCTACCTCACAAGACCCTGAAAAAGGTAAATAATTCTTTCTGGACACAAAGTCTGCACCTCAGAGCTGTCATGCATGAAATATTGTAAACTCTGTACCTGCTACAGAGTTTATCCAGACAGAGACGAGGATTTTAACTCTATGAAATGTCCCAAATGCTACAAAAACTGCTCACTGTTGTTTAAAAATGACGCTAAAGATAATAAATAGGATTTAAAAAGTGTTGCTAACTGGGCTTTGTGTGTTTGCAGATGCAGAGCTAATCAGCTGCATCAAGGATCAGGACCTGAACAGGGTGAGTCTGCTGCAAATAGTGATCACTATGATTATTTGAGTTGATTTGAGATATTTTTTTACAATTTGAACTTTTAGTTTTAATACTTTAAATGCATATTAATACCAAAGTAAAGCTGTTAATGCAAGACTTCTAACAAAGAGATATTACAGTCTGGAATCAGTACTTTTACTTCAGTGAAGGATCCGTGTAAAGCTGCGTATGTGAGGAAGCAGACGGTTTAAAGCAGCAGCACTGTTTGTGGTGATGCTGACCACAGTTGTGCTGCGTTGTTGTTCAGCTGACGGAGCTCCACCAGCAGGGGGCGGACATCCTGCTGCAGGACGCAGACGGCTGCACGCTGCTGCATCACGCCGTGGAGGCCGGCTGCAAGGACATCGTCAAGTACCTCATTGAAAACGGTGAGAGACTCGCGGAGCCGCATTCTGGCGCTGCTTGCACTTAAAATGTGAAGCAAACATGATCGATGCGATTCCACTTTGCTCTGTGCTGTTTTAGTGTGAGCAGAGTTCTTCAGAGCTTTAAAGTTGTGAGATTCCTTTCCTAAGACACTAAAGACAGTTTTTCTCTCTACGAAGAGAATTAGCAGATCACTGATGAGCCACATTGTCAGTGTTTCAGTGATTTATAATTATATGAACTTACTTGGTCATTTCTCCACAACTCCTCATTTTGTTGAAGTCTTGGACAGCTGCAGACAGCATGGATGTGTAGTTGATGTTATCCTACCGTCTAGTCTGCTTGGAGAAATCAGATTGTTGTCTTGTGCTCTGTTGCCCTTGTAGTGTTATTGTTGCTTAGACACAAACATCTAGGGCTGAACAATATGTAAAAAACCCACTCATATTGCAATTATTTTCAACAAATATTACAATATGAATCAAGATTGTAGTGTGCAATTGGGATTTTTCCATGTTATTCAACATCCTGTGCTGATGTTGCTGTTTGTACTCACAGAAACATGTTCCAGGTCTCAAAGGTACACGTTGCATAACACGACAAGGATGTAAGAACAGTGTGTTTTATGTAACACCTGTACACAGCCTGAGGTAGTAAAGTGTCACAGGTGTCTTTGTCACGGTGCCTCTTGACTAACTAAACCCCCACAATGCTCTCCGCTTGCAAACATGAAAACTGTCCATCTTTTCTGATGTTAGTCTCACTTTGTCAGACCATTCGGTAGCACATGATGGTGTGGCTGCATATCATTCTGCTGTAGGGGGAAAAAAAACACACTGGACTGTTGGTGTTACTGTAAACCAGGGGTCTCCAATCCTGGTCCTCGAGAGCCCCTATCCAGCATGTTTTAGATGTTTCCCTCTTCCAACACACCTGATTCACATGGTCAGCTCATCATCAAGCTCTGCAGAAGCCTGATAACGATCCTGATCATGTGAATCAGGTGTGTTGGACGAGGGAAACATCTAAAACATGCTGGATAGGGGCCCTCGAGGACCAGGATTGGGCACCCCTGCTGTAAACCAATCACAGCTCTCATAGGAAGGCTGAACCGAAACATGTGGCTTTGGTGTTCCCTCAAAACAGCGACAGGTGGAGTTAACGTGGTGGAACATTTGCACGTTCATCAGAATGGATCATTTAACAAAAAATACCAGCAGGGCTGCTTTACATGATCCACATCCTCCACAAAACTTTACATTATTAGTGTGACAGGTTGCTTCAGGACTATACCTACATCCTACATCTGATGAATCAGACTAATACGGTACTAGACAGTGAGAGGCTCCATCTAGTGGCACAACCAGGTACTACAGCAAATCAATAACGCTTAAGGTGTGAATTATCTGAGACAGTCGTATCGGGTATCGGCACATAGTAAATGACTCGGATCGTATCAAAAAGACTTAATGAGGACATTCCTAATGAAAATAATGATGTAGTCTTTGCTGCAGTCTGAACCAGACAAGGATGTTCTTTTACATATGGAGGATATGATTTCTACAATTTCATTTAGCAGACGCTTTTATCCAAAGCGACGTACATCTGAGAGCAGATACAACACAAGCAAGGTTTGTAGCCTCTGTAGTGCTACAGCAGCATTTATAATGATAGGTTATGACACATTTTACCTCAATCAAAAGGCCTAGTTTAACATATCCAGACCTATCTCCACAGTGCTGGGTCAGTATTGCAGGATGGTCTGACTGCACCTCATTCTGCTATAGGGGCTAAAAAATTCTGTGGTTTGTTTGTATTTCTTTAAACCAATTACAGTTGTTGTGGGCTGAGCTAAGCCCAGGATGCAGTGATGATGCCCCAGCAAAATAGTGAATAGTTTTGTTGGAAAATTTGCACAAAGGAAGATGAGAACTTGTCATTTTCATTGTGTAGGCTGCTGCTCAGAGGTTGTAGTGAAGGGATTTTGAATACGTTAACACAAAGATAGCAAAAGAAAAGGAAAAGTCTGCGTGAAATGTGAGGTTGGAATGTCAGACTTCTACTTGGAGTCTACATCCATTCAGTCAGACTATCAACAGTATAAACACATGTACATGTAGTTTTCCTGTTTTAAAGGAATCAGACATT
>NW_007579640.1:0-8106 GCF_000690725.1 Stegastes partitus | reverse complement strand
TTTTGTCTCTTTTGGTAATTTAGCAGTTTTTTTTTTAAATCTGTCTTTGTGGCCGTTTTGTGTCTTCTTTGTTGTTGTTTGTTTCTTTGCAGTCATTTTGTGTTTCTTTATGTTAATTTGCAGGTGTTTTGCCTGTGGTTGTGGTTGTTTTATATCTGTTTGTAGTCATTTTTTGTTTCTTTGTGGCTGTTTTGTGTCTGTGGTTGTTTTGCGGCTCTTTCTCGTAATTTTAAGTCTCTGTTTCTTCTTCATAGTTGTTTTGTGTTTCTGGGGTGGTTTTGTTCATCTTTTGTAGCCATTTTGAGTCCCTTTGTGGTCATTTTTTTGTGTCTTCGTGGTCATTTAGTGTTTCTCTCAGTGTTCATTTTTGTGTTTGTGCTGGTTTTGCACGTCTTTGTAATTATTTTTGTCTCTTATGGTAGTTTTGCAGTTTTTTCTATCTGTCTTTGAGGGTGTTTGTGTCTCTTTGCTGTTTCTTTTTGGTAATTTTTGCAGCATTTTCGCCTGTCGTTGAGGTTGTTTTGCTTCTCTGCAGTGGTTTTGTGTGTATTTGTAGTCATTTTGTCTCTTTATGGTAATTTGGCAGTGTGGCCGTATAGACTGGAAAATATTACAAATATTACAGATGTAGAATATTGTTCTGCAAAGGAGGCCTTAAAAAAGAAACTTCAGCAGTAATTAAAGGTTCGTCCTGTCTGTTGATCAGTTTATTGATCAGTCAGACAGACAGACAGACAGACAGACAGTGAGGAGGCTGATAAAAGCGAAGCCTCAGAGCTCCTCTCTCACACTGGACACTAAATAACACATGAACTCTTTTCATTTGGCGGAGAGCAGCAGAAGAAGAAGAAGAAGAAGAAGAAGAAGGAAAAAAAAAAGATTATGGGCTGCTTCCTGTTACCACTGGCTTCACCATGGCAACGGTGAGCGGCGGCCTTTGTGTGTGTCGGAGCGAGGCCGGGGGATCCCGCGGCGCTTCGTTTCTCAATGACACACAACATTAATCACTTTATAGAAGTGGGTCAGATACTGCTGGAGATCCATTTAAAGTGCGGTGGCTGGGCTCAGGCTGGTGGCCGTCAGCGCGCCTGAGAACCACACACAAAACCGCCTCCTGCAGCAGGAAGCTGCCGAGTGTCGCTCACACAGCGTTTCACCAAGAAAAAACCTCAACCACAGTCGTCGCAGGCACAGAGCGAGAGCTGCTTTCTGGTTTTCTTTCCAGGAAACATCCGGAAATCCAGTAAGAGCTTATTAATGGTGGTGTTAAGTACAGTACTTAAACCTACCACAGAATGATCATAAACACACACGAAACAACCGCAAAGAGCCAAAATAATAACAGAGAGGCAAACGGGCTACAAAAGTCTGTAAAATGACCGCAATAGGATGCAAAACAACCACAAAGACACACAAAACAACTATAGTTATGCAGAACATCCACAAAGACAAGAAGAATAACAACAAAATGACCACAAAGCAAGTCAAATGGTGTTACTGTTTATAAGAAATCACAATATGTCATGGGAAGTACCACAACATGACCATAAAGATGCACAAAACAACCTCCAAGAGACAAGATAAAAATAGCAACAGAGGTAAACTGACTAATCACGTAAGTAAAGTACACTACAGACACACAAAACTATACAGTCAATATGATCACATAGAAACTAACAACCACAAAAAGACACAGAATGACCATAAAGACAGATTAACAGAAGGTAAAATTACCATCAAGAAAGACAAAATGACTACAAAGATATGCAAAATGACACAAATTACTGCAGAGACACAAAAAGACTGTAAAGACTGACCAAAAAAAAATCTAAATTACCATCAAGATTCACAAAATGACTACAGAGATATGCAAGAGTCCCACAAAGAGACAAAATGACCTCAGAAAGACCAAATACAGAGACACAAAAACATGGGGAACCACCACAAAGACACACATTATGATCACACATTGATCATCAGTGGTCAGAAAATAACATGTTGCCTGTCGGGACAATGTTGGACAGGCTGATTGCAGATTTTTGCAAAATAGGTCATCTGAGAACTTTAACGTTTTCCTTTTTTATGATATTCTAACTTCCCACTGCACTGAAGACATTTCTGAGTTCTCTCTTTTTCCATCGAGGTGCAGGACTTTATATTACAGTAAAAAATACACAGAAAGTTTGACGGGTAAAGTTGGATATTTCCCTCAGGAGCTGGTGGAGACCAAAAACGGAGCTAAAACAGCGAATATCGACTTTTTTTGCATCTAAGTCGGTGATCCTGTTTCTCCGTAGCTGCTGGGTGTCGATCTTAAAGCCGATGTCTTTGAAGCTCTGCTGAAATGTTCTAAATGTCCGTCTCTTGCAGGGCGAAACTCCCAAACAGCGAGCCGACAAGGCCGAGGACCGCGAGCTGGCCGAGTATCTGGAGAACTGCCAGCATTACCAGATGATCCAGAGGGAGGACCAGGAGACGGCGGTCTGACCTCCACCACGTCCCTCCGTTCAACCACTGCTGTCCCCATTCAACAGAAACATCTGTGTCCTCTGAAGAGACGCAGCCATTTAAAAGAGAAACGTCATTTTTTACCTCCGCACACAGCAGCGTATCACATAGTGCTTCTTCTTTGGATTATTGTGCATCTTTTTTTTTTCTTTTTTTTTTTTTTCATCCAAACTGCTTTCGGAGAAAGTCGGGCGTTTGTAGGCGGCCTGAGGAAAGCCTCTGTAACTACGCTTCTGGACACTAACACGAAGTCAAACTAGTTTTTATTTTCAGGGCCACAAAGACTGTCGGATGGACAAACTGCGCTCTGACTCCTCACTAGCCTCCCTGTGTGCGAAATGACAAAGATGTGTGTTGCAGAAAGCGAAACAGCTGCTGCGAGCGAACACTGGCGGCATTCATGCGTCTGCAGCTGAACGCTTTCGCCATATCAGATTTTAAAAAAACAGAAAAAAAAAAAACGTGTCTTCTTTCTGAGCTTCTAGTGACCTTTTGGATGTATTTGTTTACTCAACAGAAATAAGTGTTTGGATATTTAACTTTTAGGCGCGGCTGGATTTAGCTATTTATGACTGATTTGTAGAAATAAAAACACACTTTGCTTGTGATCGAGCACAGAATTTTAGATATTCCAACATATTTTTAGCAGTTTTTTCTGTCTGTTACATGACTGTAAAGCAAGCGGCTGCCAGCAGGAAGCTTCTCATCGTGATTCTCGTGTATCTACTGTGTAAATAGCTGAGACGCCTGATAGACTCCTCAGTGTTGGAAACTTTAAACAGAAGCTGAAGCCAGATTCTGCCAAAGCCTGTATGATGAATAATTAGCTCAACATAGCATCAGGAAGAGATTATATCAAGTTATAACTGTTTTGGTTTCATCATTTCTGAGTGACCTGCAATAAAAAGCATGTCAGCAACAGTTTACTGTGAGGAAAATCCAATTATTGCCAAGAAGAACGCTCATAGTTGACTCATCATTTCAGTTTTTGTCATGAAGAAAAACGGCAAACATTCACTTTTTCACCTCCTCGGTCCTGATTTTAGGTTTTTCTTGTGTTACGTGGCAGTAAAACGGTGCTGATCCCACATAAGAGGCTATTTATAGACATAAAACAGAGCTTTAGCAGGTTTTTGACGCATTTTTAGATCAAATGATGAACAATTAAAAGAGTTTAAAGTACTTAATCCATAAAAATGTCCCCTGTGACTGTTATAATGTGATATATGATATATTTAGAGTATTTAACTAGTGCTTAAATGTAAAAGCTGATTTTTTGGGGGGGACTAAAATTAAGCATTTGCTAATTTATGAATATTATTATTATTTGTATTCAATTCAATTCAGTCAACGTCATAGTAAATGGTTTGTTTTGTCCACCCAAAACCTCAGTTATTAANATGTACATGTAGTTTTCCTGTTTTAAAGGAATCAGACATTTAAAGAGCAGCATTACAAGCTAGTTTTAATCGTGCACTGAAATGAAACCAGTAGATAAAACCCATGCACATGCTGCCGGTACCAGCAGTAGTTCAACACAGTGTGCACTGAATGGACTAAAACAGGCGAAATTAACACAGAGTTTGGTGTGATGCTCCCACGCTGTGCACCCTGGGAGTTTGGTTCCACTGGTTTCCCCTCCTTTCTGAATTAATGAAACGCAGTGAATAAGCAGCCAAACCTGCATCATACTTTCGCCACAAACAGCGGCTCTGTTTCCCACCAAACTCCTATATGGGACGTGTTGAACTTCCCAGCAGCAGGTGAACATACATCCTCCATAATAAGCAGCTCTGGCGTCCTGGTAATCACTTTAGGGGTGATTGATTAGTCTGAACTTTGTGGAAAACGTTCTGTGTGCGGCTTTATTTTTACTGATATTTCAGGCAGAAAACAGGGTTTGACGTGGGAAACAGCGCTGACGAGTGAGAGTACCACGAAAGGGAAGTCGTGTTCGTGCTTTAATGCAGACTTTTACATACATTAAATCAATAGAAGCTAAAAAAGAAAAAGGAAGTTGGGTTCCATATAAGAGGTGCATGCATGTGAATCCACTGTTTTAGATAAAAGTTGGTTTATTAACCCATTTTTATAGGCTTGCTTTTATGTGATGTCGTCTGTTTCTATTTTTGTTTTATTGTTTACTTTGTTTAAACTTTTGCTTTGTTATGTTTTTCTCTGTTAGTCTTTATTTAGTTACACATTTATTTTAATTTTAAGCCTCATGTTCTCATGTTTAGAGTTTTACCCTCTTTTTATTTTTTTTTTATTTTTATTTTTTTATTCCACTTTACTTGGATTTGGCATTTTCTTATTTTATCTAGTGTTGTTGCACTCATTTATTTTGAAAATCTTTTACCATATTTGGACTGAGCGGCCTTCTGTTGTTCAGTGTTCCTCCTGAGTATCCTCCTTTTCCTTTAAAGGAAAAGGTGCTATATGATTATTATTGATATTAATGTTGATGAAATGTGTTTCTAACCTCGTTGTGTTCGTCTCCGTACCTTCAGTGCCCACGTCTCACCTGGATGTGACGGAGAAAGAGACGTAAGTTCTGTTTTTACTGTCATTTTTTTTACCGTTTAAGAGTTTATCTGCTGCCTGATGGTGACAGATCTTCATTTACATTCGTGTTGTCGTGTTTCAGAGGTGAGACGGCGCTACATAAAGCTGCCACCAGCTGCCAGAGGAGCATCTGTCACTTCCTGGTGGAGGCCGGAGCGTCGCTCATGAAGACAGACCTGCAGGTAAACCAGCTCACCTGTGGTCATATTTGCATTTCCTATCCACTGTTTATAGTCACAGAAACATGTTGCGGTCACAGAAACATGCATGTCATGGTTCCCCTTCACTAGCTAATTACCCACAATGCTTCCTGCTTGGCAACACAAAACTTGCCCGTCTTCTCTGGTACAGTCTTACTCCTGATCCAGTGTTAGACCCCCGTCACAGAGTCTCCTGCAGAGCTGAGAGAACACCTGCTCACAGTCACTGGTACCAGTTCAACAGGATGTGCCGGTTCAGTTTTCATGTCTGGAGCTGCTTCAGGCGTCATGTTATGTAAAAACTCATAAAGACACAAAGTGAGTCTTAATGGAAGCCGGGATTCCTCAAATCATTCGCATGTTTCCACGACTACGTTTATTTCAAAGACGACACGAAGAAACGTCTCGAACACAAAGTTCAGAGGAACAGTCACTCAGTACAGATTGTTCTGTGTCTTCTCAGTTAATGTTTAAGACTGTAAATGAAACCATGAACCTCTGTGTTGTTGTTTTGTGTCACTTTGTAGTTGTTATGTCACTTTTTTTGCTCGTCTAAATAATTGTTCTGAATCTCTGTAGTTGTTTTGTGCCTCTTTTTTGTCAGTTCTTGTTAATTTGTGGTCATTTTGTGTCTCTTTATTGTCGTTTTCTGTCTCTTTTGGGTTGTTTTGCAGCTCTTTGTTGTCATTTTGTGTCTCTATCTGTTACTTTTTCACTCCACAGTTGTTTTCTGTCTTTGTGGTTATTGTGGTCATCTTTTTGTAGCCATTTTGAGTCACTTTGTGTTAAGTTTTTTGTGTCTTCGTGGTCGTTTAGTGTTTCTCTTAGGGTTTATTTTTGTGTTTGTGCTGGTTTTGTTTTTCTTTCTGATTATTTTTGTCTCTTTTGGTAATTTAGCAGTTTTTTTTAATCCGTCTTTGTGACCGTTTTGTGTCTTCTTTGTTGTTGTTTGTTTCTTTGCAGTCATTTTGTGTTTCTTTATTGTAATTTGCAGGTTTTTTGCCTGTGGTTGTGGTTGTTTTCCATCTGTAGTCATTTTTTGTTTCTTTGTGGCTGTTTTGTGTCTGTGGTTGTTTTGCAGCTCTTTCTCGTAATTTTGAGTCTCTAATTGTTTGTTTTTCTTCTTCATAGTTGTTTTGTGTTTCTGGGGTGGTTTTGTTTATCTTTCTGGCCATTTTGAGTCACTTTGTGGTCATTTTTTGTGTCTTCGTGGTCATTTAGTGTTTCTCTCAGTGTTCATTTTTGTGTTTGTGCTGGTTTTGCACGTCTTTGTAATTATTTTTGTCTCTTATGGTAGTTTTGCAGTTTTTTCTATCTGTCTTTGAGGGTGTTTGTGTCTCTTTGCTGTTTCTTTTTGGTAATTTTTGCAGCATTTTCGCCTGTCGTTGAGGTTGTTTTGCTTCTCTGCAGTGGTTTTGTGTGTATTTGTAGTCATTTTGTCTCTTTATGGTAATTTGGCAGTGTGGCCGTATAGACTGGAAAATATTACAAATATTACAGATGTAGAATATTGTTCTGCAAAGGAGGCCTTAAAAAAGAAACTTCAGCAGTAATTAAAGGTTCGTCCTGTCTGTTGATCAGTTTATTGATCAGTCAGACAGACAGACAGACAGACAGACAGTGAGGAGGCTGATAAAAGCGAAGCCTCAGAGCTCCTCTCTCACACTGGACACTAAATAACACATGAACTCTTTTCATTTGGCGGAGAGCAGCAGAAGAAGAAGAAGAAGAAGAAGAAGAAGGAAAAAAAAAAGATTATGGGCTGCTTCCTGTTACCACTGGCTTCACCATGGCAACGGTGAGCGGCGGCCTTTGTGTGTGTCGGAGCGAGGCCGGGGGATCCCGCGGCGCTTCGTTTCTCAATGACACACAACATTAATCACTTTATAGAAGTGGGTCAGATACTGCTGGAGATCCATTTAAAGTGCGGTGGCTGGGCTCAGGCTGGTGGCCGTCAGCGCGCCTGAGAACCACACACAAAACCGCCTCCTGCAGCAGGAAGCTGCCGAGTGTCGCTCACACAGCGTTTCACCAAGAAAAAACCTCAACCACAGTCGTCGCAGGCACAGAGCGAGAGCTGCTTTCTGGTTTTCTTTCCAGGAAACATCCGGAAATCCAGTAAGAGCTTATTAATGGTGGTGTTAAGTACAGTACTTAAACCTACCACAGAATGATCATAAACACACACGAAACAACCGCAAAGAGCCAAAATAATAACAGAGAGGCAAACGGGCTACAAAAGTCTGTAAAATGACCACGACGGGACGTAAAACAATCACAAAGACACACAAAACAACTATAGTTATGCAGAACATCCACAAAGACAAGAAGAATAACAACAAAATGAACACCAAGCAAGTCAAATGGTGTTACTATTTATAAGAAATCACAATATGTCACAGGAAGTACCACAACATGACCATAAAGATGCACAAAACAACCTCCAAGAGACAAGATAAAAATAGCAACAGAGGTAAACTGACTAATCACGTAAGTAAAGTACACTACAGACACACAAAACTATACAGTCAATATGATCACATAGAAACTAACAACCACAAAAAGACACAGAATGACCATAAAGACAGATTAACAGAAGGTAAAATTACCATCAAGAAAGACAAAATGACTACAAAGATATGCAAAATGACACAAATTACTGCAGAGACACAAAAAGACTGTAAAGACTGACCAAAAAAAAATCTAAATTACCATCAAGATTCACAAAATGACTACAGAGATATGCAAGAGTCCCACAAAGAGACAAAATGACCTCAGAAAGACCAAATACAGAGACACAAAAACATGGGGAACCACCACAAAGACACACATT
>NW_007579639.1:99608-113488 GCF_000690725.1 Stegastes partitus | reverse complement strand
TCACTAAATCATAATTTAGCAAATTTTTATTTATTATTACTTTTTCCAGTTTTTAGTTATTTAAGTGATTATTGTGAATTCAGCCTTTCCTTTAATCGAAGGGTCTGAATACATTTGAGGATGACTGTACTATAAATATGTTACCACTTAGGTGGATTTTGAATTTGTGTTCATACTTGTCTCCTGTCTGCTCGGTGTCAACAGGCTCCAGGTCGGCCGTGTTGAGCCAAACACTTCCTGACTGTTTGTCACATGTTGGTCACAGCTGAGTCGTAGAATTCAGTCTTTCGCACAACCTACTTGAAGCAAATTTTTGGTTAATTTTCAAATTAGACACAGAATAAAAATAATTTGATGAAACACAGTTTTAAGCTTGGATTTGGATCATTAACCTTGCATGTCACACATGGTTAGTTCAAGGACTGTAGGACAGTTGCAAAACAACCTGCCTTTCAAAAGCGGGTTTCTGGTTTCGGAGAGTTAACCAGCAAGAGTTCAGTAAAAACAGTATTTATATTCAGATTTTCACTACATGAAATTAACTCATAAATGACATTTTCTGCTCTCCTTTATTCAAATATGTTTTTTTTTTTGTTATTTTTTTTTGCAGCAACGAAACAAATGAATAGTTTCAGTTGAAATCGTGGCAGATTAAATCTTATTTAGAGAAGCTGCCAAACTGTTGCCGTCGCCTTTATTCATTTTACTGAATCAGATTTGCAAGCAAAGAAATATAATTAAAATAAATCACACTCTAGTTAAATAAAAAGCAGAGTCATCATCGCCACTTTCTAAATAATGCCGGCGGTTGCCAAACATGTTGACAGAGGTGATGAGAAGTGGTGAGAAAGCTCCTGCCGTGTTTGTTGTGGAAACACTGCTGAGCTCTTTCCATACATGAGCATGGGAGAGTAAAAGAGAGGGAGGTGGAGAGACACTTGGAAGGCTTCAGGGTGTCTGTCAGATACCACGGTCTGTTCGGTGTCTTCTCCCTGGATGGAAAACAGACTGAAGTCATGCGGTGGAGACGGAACCCAGAGAAGAAGTGCACAGAGACGAGCAGGTCACAAACCCACTGTGTTGTTTTATATTGTTTTACACTGAAGGACAGCGGGTCATTGTGACGATAAGTCAAAGAGAAATTGTGGCTTAATCCAGTTTGGGCCTTCCTGCTGTTACCAGGGTGCATGGTCACACACCTCAGCGGTGGCTTTATCGTCCAGATTTAGAACCGTTACACAAAACATAAACAAACATAGTGGCCAGATGATCAGGATCGTTATCAGGCTTCTGCAGGGCTTGATGATGAGCTGATCATTTGAATCAGGTGTGTTGGAAGACGGAAACATCTAAAACATGCAGCATTGTGGCCCTCCAGGACCAGGATTGAACACCCCTGACATAGAGTGTATACAAGACAAGTATGAAAACAACTTCACATACTGTAGATATCTGACTAATTAAATGTGTGAGTTACCATTTCTTTAACTGTTAACACCTGTGGACATTTGTACTTGTTGATTCTGGTGGGTTTTTTTTGTTTGTTTGTTTTTTGTAAGTAATTATTCAGAGAAATTCAACTTTCATTTTTCTTCATTATAATTCTGAAAACTTTGCACAGATGATTTTTTTTTTTCCCCCGTTCTCTCTACTTGTAGCCATGGCTGTGCTGTTTCTGTAGAGCTGCACGACTGGCAGTGAACAGTGAGCCCACCGCCCCATGAACTGTTTGAAATTCAGAGGGTTCAATAGCAACAAAATAATCTATTATTCATAAATCTTCTAGAGACAAAACAAGAGGGGACCACAAGGTGTCCACCCTAGACTGTATAAAAGATGGACGTAGCTGCAGTGACGTCACCCGTTGGTTTCTGCACGGAGAAAATGAAGCCAGGGTTTTGCTACTTCCTGGTTGACATCTTGGATTTTTGGAGCCAGTGACGAGAAAATCGTTGGAGGGGGGCGGAGCCATAGGAGCAGTGATTGGTCAGACAGATTGAGAGGCGGGCCCTCTCTGCCCGCCCACATTTACCGCCTTCTGCTCGCTTCGTCTGCATGGTCGCTGCCGACTGTCAATCAAGCCAGCCACGCCCCTTGCCCCGCAAAATGTTGACGATTTTTTAAAAATTCAGTATTGATTTATTTTCAGATTGGCCACCTGATCTCTGGACTTGATGATGAAAACTAATAAGAAAAAAAAAAATCCTGAGCTGTAGGAATGCAGTATTTCGTGATCTGTGCTCACTTCTTTTCCAATTCATTTCTATGGGAGCCAGGGCTTTTTGAAGCCAGCAGCTCGCACACATAAGGTTTCTGACACTTCCGGGTTGGCTTCATTTTTCAGGGCCGGTTGCTACGTCCATCTTTTATATAGTCTATGGTGTCCACACACCCCAAGTTGAGACACAATAAAGTTTAAAAGGTGTAAACTGAACAGGACAGCCAGTGTTTTGTTGCTCTAACAGTAATGTCAGCTCAACCACCATGTTGACTGTGTTTATTCAAGGAGACTTGTAAAGGAAAATCGTTTCATTGTCTTCTTTAAGGATGTGCCTCTAGATTTAGACAACATTTGTCAACTTGCCTCTTTGTGTTCTTCTTACATCAGGACAGGAGTGAGTCTGTTTTCATTTGTTATTCATTATTTGCTGGTTTGTGGACCAGACGTCTTTCTGTTTGGGATTCCCTTTTGCGGTTTTTATTGTGTGATGGTTGGTTAACTCATGTTTGTTGAGAGCTGTGCTGTCGCTGTTTATGCCCTAATATTTACATGCTGGTGACAGTATGTGAAGAGCAGCAGGGGCCAACCGCAGTCTGGTTGAACCTCACCCCTCCAGCACGTATAATCAACACGAGCGAGGCATTTCTCTGCTCCATCGCCGCCTGCTACCGGGTCGGGTCGGCTCAGGTTCTTATTCATCATGGAGTTGGACAAGTCTAAGCTTCAAATCAAGACATTTTATCAAAATCACTTTATTCTACATGTCTTGTTGAAGAAAAAGTCAAAAATAAACATATTTCTCTGACCAGATTCTGTATGAAACTAAACATTCTATGCTCCAATAGTGAAGCTCTTGCTGATTCAGCTGTGACCAGCAGACATGGGACAATAATTCAGGGAATTGTTTTGGCTCAACTGCAGGTTGTGTAGGAGACCAGTAGACGTGTTGTGTTGTGGTAGATTGTGTCGGTCAGCTCCAGTGGCTGCCATCAGCTCCAAAACCTGAGTGATGTCAAAGGGCTTGTTCTTGTCATGAAGACTGTGTCCTGTATGGAATCACAGGAGTGCCATAATAAAAAATAAATCCGCTAAAAAATAAAGAAACAAATGTGTAAATATAAAGGGAAATAAATAACAATAATAATAATAAAAAAACATTATATTTCCATATATGTATTTTATTTATTCCCCTTTCTATTTACACAGTTATTTCTTTATTTTTTTAAAGATTTTTTTTTTTTTTTTATGGCACTCCTATGATTCCATAATCCTGCCTTGGAAAAAAAATTACAACGTAGGTAGTAAAATATCTACAGTATGTAAATTTTACTTATTTTTTACCCCAGTATTGGTAGCATCTTGGAGCAAATGTTGATTCCTTTTTATGGATTCCAAACTGGTTAAACTGCACACATGATAGCTCTCTTTAATTCTACCTGTAGCCGTATTTGTGCTGATTCCAAAGATGTGCAGGATTTTATATCGCAGTGAAAAATGAGCCCACAGGGAGTAAAAACGTGGCTTCAGCAAAAAAAAGAAAGAAAAATGAGAGATAAAAGGGGGAAAAAAAGTCACTTTCACACAACACAGAACAAATGAAGCTGCTTCTCGTTGGATGTTCAAGGGTTTCTGTTTATATATGTACAATTAAAATCACAGTTTTAACAAAATATAAAATAAATAACATTAACAATACTAAGATAAATGCATTCTGAGTCACCGGTCTAGTAAAGACATAGGCATCTCTCTTCTTCTTTTTTTTTTTTTCTTTTTCTTTTTTCAAAATCTGTTGTCTCTGCCTCCGCTGGCAACTACAAACATTTGTTTTTCATCAAACTACATTTCCCATGAAGCACTGGGTGTAAGCATCCCATCTCAAACAGTAGGTATCGTCTTTTCTCTCTCTCTCTCTCTCTTTATATATATGTATTTTATTAGTTGTTTTTCATTAATATATCTATTTATATATTTATTTAAATTTAAATTTTTTTTTTTGCACCTGGGATTCCCTCCCACTCCCCTTCCTGAACTGACCAACCACAGATCAGCCCTGCAGCCTCCTGCAGCCAATCAGGAGCAGGAGTCCATGTGGGCGACGGACAGTGGTAAGGTCAATGGTGAGAGGTCACAGAGGCAGAGGTCAGCAGCAGCAGTGCCCAGGTAGGCCACCCTGGTGTGTGTTTGTGTGTTTGTGTTTGTGTGTGTGTGTGTGTGTGTGTGTGTGTGTAGATATTTGTATTACTATACGTAATGGGGCAATTTGTCTTCTAAGTTTCAATCTTCGGAGGATTTTTAGAGAAGATGGAGCACATTTTATCATCTTTGGTCCTCAATGACTGTAAAAACTGCCGTTCCCAATTTTGCAAATTGACAAAATCATGCAACAGAATGAGTGAACTGTGGTGTTGTCTTTATGTCATTTGGGCTTGACGATGGATGGATCGGTTTTATTAACCCTCACTGGGACTGACACCCTGGAAAACTAGTTACATAGAGCTGAGCAGTAACAGGCAGAGGTGCTGCTATGGAGGCTAGAAGTGTGTCACAGTAGTATAAAATTAGGGATTGGATTTCTTGAATACTGCATTTTGGTCATTTAGTTATTTTTACGTTATTTAGTGCTGAGTCAGAGATTTCAGAAAACATGACATTCCCAGGTATTTTCTGCATCTTTTTACTATTGGTATGGTTTTAAAGCTGGAAATGATGATATATGCACATTAGGGATGCACGATATATCGGCCGATATTTGTGTTTTTTCCCATATATCGGTATCGGTCCGATGAACAAATTAACCGATGTGAACAACCGATGATTGTCTAACATTAGCGCCTTCGTCTCATAAATATATTAAAATATGTTTTACTGTTGTCACATAATAAAGAAGACCGTGCGGTCTAATTTGGTTTGGGCTTCTTTTGAATCGTTTTCTCACAGTGCTTCCTTATACTCACTTTTCGGTGTGAACAAAAATTGAATATCGACATCGGTAATATCGGTTATCGGCGAGATCAGAAATCTTGATATCGGATATCAGAATTGGCCAGAAATTTTAATATCGTGCATCACTAATATATATATATATATATGTGCCATAAATGCAGCATAAGTGTCACCATATTCAGAGGTGGTGGAGAAGAAAGAAAACCGTTTGTATTGTTCCACTGAGTGGCGGCTTTTAAAGGACTTAAGTTTAAAGGTCAATCTTGGATTTGTTTCTTCCTCCACAAACAGCAGTTTTTTCTCCACGGTTCAGTCTTGATGGGTCTTTGTTCAGATCATGACAAAGACTTCGGTGACATTTTATGTCCTCTGACCAGAACCCCAGTGTGTTAAACAAGCTGGGGTTGACAGTGGTCCTGTATGCTACAGAGCGCTCTGTGGTACACAGTCATTGATTGTTGACTGATCAGACTGTTGATCAGTGATTAGTAAAATTAAAATTTGCATCTCTAGCATCCTGTCCCAAATTGTCTGCCTTTATGACTAATAGTGGACATACCAATCTTTTTTTTTTTTTTTAAATGCCTTGTCCAGCTCTGATCCACATCTTTGAGATCCCTCATTTTTTAACCAATTCAAATGTGGGTTTGATTAAAATGCTCGTTAGAACTTTTACCAGCCCAAAGTGACATCGTCAGATTTTGTCTGAATCTATATCGAACTAAATAAAACACCAAAAAGCATCTATTTTCCAAATGTTGATCAACTGATTGCTCTGAGAAGTTTATGAAACTCCACCAACAAAAAAAAAAACCCCAACAGATACAAAATGGATCAATTCAAAGCAACACTGCTCCTTAAGGTAATGCTGGAGAACACACATTTCAATCTAAAGAGTGTGTCACTCTAAATTTGAATTTGCTCCATTTTAAATGATACCGAGCGTCCCTGGTGGGGTGTGAGACAGTAATACATTCTGTGGAGGTGAACATCCTCTCGGTTGGACAACTTTATAGGTCAAAGTGAATTAAAACTTCACTAAGGAAAGCATTGTACAGCGCAGACCCACTAAGGTTCCAAACTATCTCTCAGTGAACTTCCACATCTAGTCGAGGGTTAACGGCTGGATTACCCCTTAGGTATAGTAACACAAATTGTGTAAATGTATGCGTGTGCGTGTGACGTTTTTCTAAACTCCAGTGTTTTATTGCAGTGTCTGTGGTGTCGGGTGGAGATCAGTACAGTCTCAGAGGAATCCTCCTCTTCTTGCAAAAAAGAAAAAAAAAAAATCCAGGAAGGGGAGAGAGTGGGAGGAACAATAAAACAACCCCCCCCCCCTCCCAAAAAGAAAACAAAATTAGCATAATTAAAATGTTCCATATAGAGTTTTCTGTTAAAAAATAGACGTCTAGTCTGTTTGTAAATCAGTAGTCGGAAGGAAGCGGCAGCCTTCCTTTTGTCCGTTTGTTTAAAACAGGAGTGAAATGATTGATCCAGCAAACAAGACGGGACAACAAACTTAAGTTTTTTTCGTAGCGGGAGATGGAGGGAGCACCCTGTGTTTCCAGTTGAAACAGAAAAAGAAAAGAGAAAGAAAAGCAGCGAGACGTCATCCACCTTTCCTGGAGCAGAGGCAACCGTAGGACGAATAAGAAGGCGATGAGGTGAAGTCTGGGAGGTCCACCTTCAGCTGGCTCTTAAAGGTGACTGGACGGTCGTGTGGGCAAAACTGGTAAATCACTGCTAAGAACTCATGGCACAGATGAATATTTCCCCCTCCCCCATGAAATGCATTAAAAATCTCCCAAAGCCAGTCATGTCACATCTCCATGTAACTGTGGGTGAGCTCTCAAAAATACTTGAATGTCCCAGATCGCTTCTTTCTCCGTTCAGGCGTGGCTGCTGACGTGGAAATTAGCGGAAAGGTGGGAAACAGAAGAGAGATGAGGGAGGGGGAAAAAGGTGGATAAAAGAAGAATACATGGATAGGGATGGACAGAAGTTAAGGAGAGACAAAAACCAGGTTTCAGGATGGAGGCGGTTCAGCCTAACAGCTGTATGGCACAATTTGTTCTTAACCAAAATGTAAAGGACCCTGATCAAAAGTGTTTAACTTCATTCTTGGACCAGTAGTTTTAAAGCCGGTTTGAGGCTTAAATCCGTAAATAAACAAATGTAAAATAGTTTTTGATGTTAATTACTATTGGTAGATACTGTTTAACTGTATTTTCTTTACAGTTAAATACCAACAATGCAGCATTAGTCCGGCTGTAACTTCACATCCGGGTCTCTTATTAACTTTATCAGGATCTTTAAAACATCTTTCTGAGCTTTTTCAAGCAACTTTCATTTAACCAGAACCACAAGATGCAAGTAAAAACCCTGGAAAAAGCAGGTTTTTAGTTTAAATCAGGTGTTTATGGTAAATTGCCCAGTTAATAATAGCTTTTTATTAACTGAAATATTTGTATTCTCTTGCAGAAACAATTAAAAATTAATTACTTTTAGAGCTCCTGCATAAAATAATAAATATAAATGTATGTCCTATGATGGTGCCTTTACTGTCATCCTGCCAAACTAAAGTTGTGCTATGTTTTAAAATACTTAAGGGCATAAAGAATGTCAAATTTACCTTTTAAGATGCTGTTAGTTCAAGAACAATGATGGAACAGAAGAAAAAAAGAAGAAGAAATGAGTAAAGACAAGGAATGCAGAAGAAGGGACTCAACTGGAGAAAGTCTTGGCAGTAATCTGAGAGGTTTGAGGAAAAGTAGAAGTGAACAGAGGAGGCAAAAAAAAGGAGTGATCATTTTTTGGAAAGTTTTGGAGCGGGAGGAGTGTGCGAGAGAAGAGATGAAATGCTCTGGCGTCAATCCCTTAAGGATCGCACAAAGTGTGGGGGGGGCGGAGGTGGTGCGGGACTAGGATTCGGAGGAGGTACGAGAGCCGCCGTGGACCAGCGACTTGTAGATGTTGGAGGAGAGGAACCGTGGGTAGGAGTCCCTGTGCATCAGCGTGTAGATCTGCAGCTGGGCGTCTTCAAACGTGTGAGGCGTCGGGTCCTGCATCTTCCTGTTGATCACCTCTCGAACCCGGGCGTCCAGACTCACCTGGAGGGAAACAAGACGACACATCGCAAGGCTCAGTGCTGCGTTTTCACATCTGGATCCTGTCGGGCCTGAATAGAGAGCTGCATTGTTATGTACATTCGACAGGTGTGAGCTGCACTGATCAGGATACCGGTGTGACTCATGTTTTTGTCACCACTTGCAGGTATGCAACCGTGATTTTTTCAGTGACCACAAACTCACCAGAGCTGAACTAAATGTGCAATAGATGCTTTGGAGATTCATTTCACCCCTACCCGAGAGAATTCCCAAATCGCACTGGTTCAAGTGAATAGAACCGACATTAGCTGGTTTAAATCTCAGCTTTTCCACAACCCAGTTAAATTCAGTGTAACGTTGCAAATGATAGCACAGCTGCAAATCCTCATAATGCAATTTTCAGTTGATTGACTCCGTGTTTTACAATCTTCACTTCGGACACTGAAATCTAATGAGATAAACGTCTGCATCAAGCATCGTCTCCAGGGATTACACCTGGTCCTGGCCAGCCACTTCAAACCTGAACCTGGGTGCTCGGTGTAGCTTCACCCTCTGTGCACCTCTGGGTGTTACCAACTTAATTTTATTTGTATCAAGCTGAGATTATTACTTTATCTTTATTTATGTAAATGTATTTATTTGTGCATATGTCAGTGTTGTGTGCCCACGCACCTCGATGAAATCATTTAACCTTTAAGTTCCGAGCAAATTTTAGGAAAGGAGACCTCATTTACAGTTTAGCAGAGTAAGAAAATAAAAAAATAAGAAGCCTGGATAATAATAAATATTTTTAAAAATATATACTTAAAAAATAAGATAAAGGGGTTACATTTATTAAAAACAGCCCGTTAAAAATTCTCGACAATTATCAATATTAATTAAAAAAAAGTAAAACAAAACAACAAAAAAACATATATATATTTTGTTTTCTCAACATTCTCGACAATATATATATATATATACATATATTAATTAAAAAAAAAAAAAAATATATATATATATATATATATTTTAAATTAATTTATTTTATTTAATTTTTTCGGCATCTCCATATACTGTAGGGATCGTTGTTTTTTGAAATGATTATGAAATGAAATAATAAAGTTCAAGGAGGAAACAAACACTTACCACCTGTTTTTCATTGTCGTCTTTATAAAGTCCAACATAACGGAGATTTCTACATCCAATTTACACTTTATTTGTTCATTTCATTAAACTTCCACTTTTTTAACTACCTCAAAATATTCTCCATGTTTTGTTTTTAGTAGACTTCTACTTTTGTGTGTGTGTGTGTGTGTGTGTATTTTTTCCCTCTCGTCTTTATTGCAAATTAAAAACAATACAATCATCAATATGGACTGAAATGAAAAATGTTATAGTGATAAGTTTTTCAGCCCGAGCATGAACACATGAGGTTAGCAGCAGTGGGACACTCGTACACAGACACAGTCAGAGTGGCCCCGCAGCCTCGGCACCAGCAGATATTTATAGAACGACAAGCTTTCTCTTGTGTTTTCCCTCTGTTCTTATTTAGGAAAGGCACACACACACACACACAGATAGGCATCGTACCAAGGTCAGACATGCAGACAGACAGCCAGCCATGCATCTTCTCTGCCAAACTCACACGTCTGGATATCTCTGTATTTTAGTGCGTGTGGGCGTTCTGCGTCTATAAAAAGCCTCAACTGCCAGAAGGTGATGAGAGCAGCAATTTATAGCTTCCTGTAAAAACACGCTGCACACACGCATACATGCAGACAACTGTACGCACAAACACACTGGGCGTCCAAACGTGCCAGCGCACACATGCACACACCAGTGATGGAGCCTGACAAGCCAAGCCTTCAGAAACTCACACTAAATAAAGCCACCGCTGTTGCACACACACACACACACACAAATACACACACATTGAGCTAAAAATAGCAGCAGCCAAGTTGACAATGCTTCCCCCACTTCTCGGCAGTAAAAAAAACAAAACTTTGATCCATTCATGCTGTGTATACTACTCTATAACTTTACAACCACCAATAAAGAGCGGGTCGATGAGTTGGTCCTGGTGTGGCTGTCTGTGTGAACACTGAGCACGTGCAATAAAGCTGACAAATCAAGGCCTCTAAATGTGCAGCTGAGCTTCAGAGGCAGCAGAGAAACTCGACAGAGCTTACGGCTGGATAACACACCTGAAGAAGTTATTGTGGCAACGCATTTAATTTTAGTTGATGTTGATTATTGTCGAGAATTTTTCCTCATCCTGTTCACGTGGTACACAAGGTATTAGTTATAATGTTAATGCAACTACGAAAAAGACACAAATAAACACATTTACACGCATAAGTGATGACAAAGGAATCATCTCACTATGATAAATAAAGAAAACCAAAGGTGTGTGGATGGTGGCCAGGGCAAAGCCACTCTACCAGGCGGAGGTTAAGTTCAGAGCAGCTGATCTGGACTGGCTGTCACCAAATGGAGACCCCCAAGTTGGCCTCCACCTGACTTCAAGTCTGTCAGGTGTCAGTGTTAGCCAATGGTACCCCTTTTCCACCAAGTTGGTTCCAGTGCTAGTTCGGAGTCAGAGCCTGACTTAGCACCAGGTTCTTGAAACTGGAGGTTAGGAACTCTTTGCTGGGCCAGAGCTAAGCAGTGAGTACGTCAGGGGCTGGGGACGGGGTCATCGTGACCAACGAGACCAATGGAAACACAGAATGGGACACACAAACGGTAATTTGTGCTGTTTTTCACCAGGACGTCCCTGGTCCACAGCTGTGTTGGAATGAGTCCCGGGACACGGAAGTTCTGCACAAATGCGATGAATTCTGGTACAACTGTGTCCCACCAGCAGCACCACAGTGGTGGAAAACAGTACTTTTAAAACTTCGGTGAACTGCTGTATTTATGTCTAGAGATGCAGTCTTTTCTTGAAAAACGGTGCACACGTACCTACATGCGCTGATTATTCCACTCATACAAAAGACCGCATAAGAAAAAATCACTTGGTTTCATCTTGGACAAATCTGATTAGAACGTCCTGGTTTACTCTTTTTAAAGTCATCTTTGGTCGCACACCTGTCTGAGCACTTTGGCCACCAACCGCAGCCACCACAACCTGCAATGTGGGGCGTTCAGGGAACATCGGTAAATTGTAGCGTCTATTGATAAGAAAATGTTCAGCAAGTCATCAGTTTTGCCTGTGACATGGTGGGAAGTACGACAAAATGAGAAACTTGGTCACACCAGTAAGAAGTCTGGAGCCCTGTGTGGGCTTCTGTATGGCGCGAGCGTTGTTCGGTATGCAGTGACGTATGGTGTGGCTCTAACTTGACTCATTGCCGATGGAAAAGCGAACAGGTTCTCAGGAGATGCGAGATCTGAACCAACTAAGCACTGGAACTAGCACCAGCAACGAGCTAGCACCTGGTACTTCTTGGTGGTAAAGGGGTCTAGGAGTGCACCACTTTAGTGAAGGTAGAGGGTTTTAGACCGCCAAAGCCAGAGGCAACGGGAAGCAAAGGTGACCACGGACTAGCACGCCTTGGTAAACCTGCATGGAAGCCACGCTGAGTGCAATGGAGAGCAAAGGAGCTTCCTTTTAATGATGTATAGTTGGTTGTTTATCAGTCAAGGACAGAGCTCTCTTATTGCTGCTGAACCAACTCTTACCTCTTTTGGCGACAGTATAGAGATGTAGTCCTCGTAGATGGAACGCGCTTTTTCTTCAACGGCGCCCTTGCTGATTTCCTGTTTGAGGTCTTCGCAGGCCAGCCAGAACAACATGTTCTCCTCACTGTACTCCGTCCGCAGAAACTCCCGGAAAACATTTCGACCCGCTGGGTTCCTCATCAGCTTGTCGAAGGACTGGGACCACAGCCGGATTTCATCCACTGAGGGTTTGGTGCTGATGAAGAAAGAGCGGAAATTATACGGATTTTTGTTTTTTTTTGTTATTTTATTGCACATTTTTACTGTAGACAGATGATTTAAAACAAAAAAAAGAGACAAAAAATCATTACATTCCTGATTGAACCATTTTTTTCCCCACACTTGCTGTTTTGACTTCCGCTCAGCAGAAAAAGTACTTTGGGCAACCATTTCTACTGTATATAAACGTTGGACATCCATCTGTTTATCTGTGTATCATTAATCCTGGATTCCTGGACACTGAAGCACACAGCGATAGTACTCGAGAGAGCAAAGGAGTTCAATCTAAATGTGTGAACAGTGTTTTCAGTCAACTAAGGAACTAGTTTTACATCAAAATACATGAAGTGACAGAAGATCACAGTTGAGTTTTTGCTAAGCCAATGGTGGAAATGTTGGTCTTTGGCTCAGAGGAATAAATATTGACAACTACTGGATGAAATGCCATGAAATTTGGACATTCAAAGTCCCATGAAATAAACAATTGGGTGACTTTGGTGAACTAATAATAACAGGTTCTGTGTCTTAGCTCTTTCCAGTGCTGTTAGTGATTTAGCATTTAGTTGTAGTAGTTTAGTTTGCTGGTAAAAACTGTTAAAGCATCAGGAAAGTCTACCTGGTGAGTGGATTATGTCAACATGACCACTAAAACTGTGTCTATGTCAACATATATGAAGTTTTCTGCTTAACCGTTCGAACCCCAAACAGTTTCTGCTCCTCAAAAAGGAGGAGAACAAACTAAAAACGTAAAATGCAAAATATCATTGGTATGTAGGGTCACCATTTTTTTTTTCATATGTTGTAACACATGTGGGCACTTGAAAAATATTGTACATGTTGACTTTGGTTTATTCAGTATTTGTAAAGACACTATTTGAGAAGCTTTTTTCTCTTTATGACTTTACTCTGTCAGCCTGCAAAACAAGACAGGATGGAGTTGTCTTGTTTTCTAACTATCGTTGTGTTGTTTCCATAGAGGCGCAGGACTTTATGTGGCAGTGAATATGACTGCTTGGCGTATCCGTCTTGGCTGAGGGCTGAAAACAAAACCGAATCCGTGCTGCAGACTCACCAAGCTTCACAGTTTGGTATGGTATCCATCTTGGTGTCCTGTGATATTCTCTTCCTCCTCCTCCGCTTCCGTTTCTCCTCTTCATTCCTAACGGTGAGACTGACATGATAAAACGGCTTTCAGACAGCAAGCACACACACACACACACACACACACACACACACACACGTACCAACTTGCACAACACGCTCAGCCACAGCTCTGACATAAGAGTCATTACATCCAGAACTATAAACACCTGTATAATCATACACAATGATGTCAACGCCCACATTTAATGACAGCCCTAACCACAGCTATGTTAACAGCAGGGTACAGCAGCAGCGGCTACAGGTGTGTGTGCACCTTCGCTGTGTGAGTGTGTTACAGAGAGAGGGAGCTATAAATAATTAGTACCTGTGGGAACTTCGGAGGTCTAATCACTGCATGGCTACTGTCTGATGTCTGGAGACTGTGTGGACGTGACTGTCAGCAGGACTGTCCTGTGTATTCCTGTGTGTGTGTACACAGGCAGTCTGGGATTAAAAAACAAATGGTCTTCTCGTGGGAATATACATTAGAGGTTGTCACTAAACCCTGAAACCTGCCACCAGGTGAAAGGGACACTATCTTT
>NW_007579639.1:96078-98685 GCF_000690725.1 Stegastes partitus | reverse complement strand
TGTTTTTACACGGAGCAGTATGGAAACACCTAATGTTCAGTTTGTAAGTTCCCGACACACTGTGGTCACGGTCAAGAATATTTCAACAAAGATGAAGCAGCTTTGTTCTACGTCCTGCACAGCTGTGTTCACAGGATCACAGTCCTTCAGCACTCTCCCGGTGCTTTGCAGTATGAAAGCTCATGTGTTTGTCAGTGTGTATTCGTGTGCATGAATGTAGCTCCACAGTGTGTGTTTTGGTCTCTTACCATGAGCAGCTGCAACAGCAGCACCAGCAGAAGCAGCAGGCATTGGGCCGTTGGGAATTCTGGGTAGTGGTCATACCCCGTCCCCCTCCCGTCCCACTCAGCGCTGAGGTCTCGCTGCGACCTCCCCCCATGGCCAGCTCGCCCCCTCGCTCGGCCGGGATCGGACCTGTGTACTGTACACGGAGAGGGGTCGTGAGATTTCCACTATCATTTACTGACATGAAAGTAACCAAACACACAACAAGTTCAAGTCCTGCATTCAAAATCCTGCATTAAAGATGGATCGTGGGACTTTTACATGTAGACAAACATCTGTTGCATTCAAACGAATTCCCACAGAGCTGATTAGGTCTATCAGCTCCACATGAATCTGGCTTTATTTTGCAGAATATCAGTGAAGAGACTCCAACAGAACTGTACAGCGATAACAAGTACAGTAGAGGCTGTGGAGGAAAAACCTACAAGGTGTCGAGGAAAAGTTTCTGATGCTCCACATGAAAAAGAAACGTCACAGGAAGAATACCAGTCCAAGAAAAGAAAGCAGCGGCTGACAGAAACACCATACAATGTAAGCGTGCATCAACAATGTATGTACAGTTGCTTCCACTGCCAGCAGGGGGAGACACTGTAGGTTTAAATAAAACTTCATATACTTTAAGTATTATTCTGTCACATTTTTATTCACTATGGGTTCAAAATGAAGTCCTGCATTTCAATGGAAACATCACAACTATGGCTAGAAGATATACGTTGTTTGTTGCTGTATGACAAAGTGATAATACAGTAAATCACAACAAAACGGTAAAGAATGAAAGTTTTACTTCTTTACTTTGCAAAAATTGTGTTAAAGATGGTGGCTCTACATAAAATAGAACATTTACTATTTACGAATATGTCGAGTACAGAGTTAGTAGTAGTTTTTTCACAAAATCTTATCAATAAAACCGTTTTTAATTTATTTTTTTTCTCAGTTTCTGGCTCTAATAAACTTTGGTGGTGTCTCTAAAAATAACATGTCTTTTAACATTATAATTTTTTAAATTAAATTCTTTTATGCAGAAAATCAGATCCTTCAGAGGTCTAATTGGCACCGTTTTGTATGATATAGAGTATTATTTTAGCAGATTACTACAGAAATGAAGGACACACAGCATCTTACTGGTGTCTCCTTTAATCACTACAGACTTTTGAAACTTGACTCTGGGCTCCAAACCAAAAGCGTTGCATGAATCAATTAATCCTCAGTTCATTTTGAGACAGTACAACTTTGTAAACCACACAGCAATCCCAGAAAAGTGTGTCAGCATCTATCTGCATTTTTTATTTTTTAACATACACCATGTTTATTTCTCTCAGTGTTATTTGGGAAAGCTCAATGAACTTCTGCTCTTAATTAATGAGTTTTAGGTCAAACAGGAGGATACGACAGCTTCACCCAGAGGAATATTTTTAAGAACAAAACAGCTAAATGAAAGTGAGACGGTAAAGGAAAAGGAAATATTCCAACACACAGCAGAGAAACGTGTATAAATACTGAGAAACCTGAGCTCTCGCCACACCACTGCTGTGTGACGGAGGCTAAAAATGGTCATCACGTGACCGCCTTTGTTTACAGTGATCACACGGAGGTAGCACAGTTAATACGGCAATCATGTGTGTCAATGCTACACAGCAGTTTGTCCTAATGGACGGTGGAGTTCACAGCGAATTATTTCAAGAGGAAAGCTTCGAGATTTTAATGAACTGTTATTTTTTTTAAATTTTAAAATCTATACATAATGTTAAACTGCTTTGGCATCATTATTTTCAGTCCTGCCAGACAGTCGTCTACACACTCATCAGGAAATACTGGCAATAACAGTAATAATAACTGTAAACTAATATGGAAGCGAGAGGAGAAACAGAAAGTAGAGAAAACAGAGAGAGTTATCAGTAATGAATGAAGAATCACAAACTTCCGTGACTCGAAGGCACGCCTTTGCAGCGCCTTGAGGTTTGTGAAATAAGCCTGTTTCGTGTTCTCTTTTTATTCTACTTAAACAATGTAAAATACAAAATGTGCAGATGCAGAAAAAAAAAACACGTGACCTGACAAGAGAAATATATGGGTTGGGAGACACAGAGAAAAAACTGGGAGGGTACGGACGGAGCAAAACGATCAAGAGATAGCAGATGACAAGAAAGAGATTATAGCATAAAAGAGGAACAAGAGAACAGCGGATTTACAAACTTGAGTGAGGGAATCCAAGAAGAGAGACATCGTGTAGAATAGGGGAAGTGAAAGAGAGCGGGTATGGAGACAGACCAGGCAATGTGATGCATCATGTGATGGAGCTGTGATCACACACACACACACACA
>NW_007579639.1:92830-95333 GCF_000690725.1 Stegastes partitus | reverse complement strand
CACAGAATGTGGTTCCTGTAAGTGCTTTATTTTTGCAAATGTTTTAAAAAATGACACATGCAGAATAAAAAGATTTTGATGAAATATTTGACCCATCTGCACAAAATCAGTCTGACGGTATTTGACAGAGATATGGAGCATAATGTTAATACGCTCTGTAATATTATATGCTACCTACATGGAGAAAACAAAGAAATAAACCCAAAATCAATATCTAATCATGTGTTAACATAATTCGGGCTGTATCTCGGGTATAGCCCGAGGCGGCGCAATGCGACTGATTTCGTGCAGATGGGTCACATATGACGATTTTAAGCTTGGATTTAGTCACGTTTTCCAACCAAATGGTACGTCAAAGATGATTAGTGCAAGGATTGTCTTAAAGTTACAAATCTGATCATTTCTGGCTCTGATAAATGGTGTAGTTTGGGTGATTCTATGAAAGAAAAACAAGCCTTTCAAACCTCTAGTGGGTTTCAGGGTCAAGAGGGTTAAGGTTTAAAAATAGAACACAAAACAATTATCACAGCGCTTAAGGTTAATTAATAATTTTGGAACACATGGGCTGAAAAAACACACACCCATGGGTGCACACATGAGCACACAGTGTACTCACACGTATGCACACAGGGCCGTCAAACATACACACATAACATAATGAAAGAGCACACAGAGGGACATGCATATGTATAAATAAAGGTGCACACAGATGTAGAAAGAAAGTCAGTGCACACACACACACACACACACACACACACACACACACACACACAGTTGCTGGCCAGATAACTCCATGTCAGTACTATCATGATTAAATTGGATGCAATTGTTATATTTAAATTTCTATTTTAAAAAAAAAAAAGCTCAGCTGACATTAACCTCCAGCTGTTGATGCCGCCTGAATATCTGCTGGCAAAGAGACAGACGTGGGCCGTTGACCCGAGTGTGTTTGATGCCAACACTCCACAGAGTCACTGTGGCAGCTCAGTTAATGGCGCCGCTGACACCGGTTTGCGGGTAACTAGCTGGTAAAGACTGTCACCCGCTGATAAGACCCACGGTGAAGCAGCTTTTGTTTTAAGTGAAGTGACATTTTCCCTGTTTAATGTGTGTTTGAACAAGGCTGCTGACAGATGTAGAGTGAAGTCACTGCTGAAACGCACACAAAATACAAAGATAACCACTCGGCTTCACAAACACACCCACCCACACACACTGGTGTCACAGTTTACCTGAACTTTCAGAGCAAAGACAGAAGAACACTCCCTTCCTCTCTTTTTATCACCTGCCCGATCTTTTATCACACAGAGCTATCACATTTCTGCCTTTGTGTGTGTGTGAAAACGAGAGACAGTGTGTGTGTGAAAAGGCAAGTCTGTACGAAAACCGTCTGCTCGAATTCATGTTTTGTAGAAATGACGGCTGAATGTGGGAAGATCATTAACAGCTCTATTTAGAAAGAAAGAAAGAAAAAAAAGACAGAGAAGACTGACCGCAGAGAAAAACAAAAAAGAGTGACAGAAAGACAAAGTTGAAAAATAAATGAAAGCTAATGTGAGATGACGTCTCAGTTCCTCTTTTTTTGTCCGTGTGATTTTCAGCGTGTGTGTGTGTGTGTGTGTTTAATAGGATTTGGGTGGGAGTGTTAATCTGATTAAACCAGATGACATTAGAAAGACTTAGAAATGACACTTACACACATACAAGGCAGTTTGCTTCCCTGTCTAATCTCTGTAGATGTGTTTTTACCCGTTATCTGTTGTGGTGGGGCTGATAGTGTTCTCACCTCCCTGCTACACACACACACACACACGTCAACAGTAAATTCAGTTAGCTGTATAAATGCCTTGATTAAAAGCACCGTTTGCCTGTTACTGAAGACAATCTGGGAGTTTTTTGTCATTCAGTTGCTGCCTCCAATGAGCAAAGCTGTACTAGAAACACCTACAGGTCTTTGAAGTCTCTTTACTTTCTATACATGTGGAGGCATATTGACTGTATTACCCAGAATGAGAGTAATATTTTCTGGAAAGAGTCTCTCGGCATCTTTACAACAGAAACAATCAGGGAGAGAAAAACGCTAACTTTCTGGATTATGATTGGACCAAAACAATACTTTCTGCACAGAACAAGTGTCAACTAGTAAGGATTGACACATGAATCCCTCTGAACCCTAAAACCCACCAGCAAGGTGTTTTCTTAAAAATCGCTAAAACCCACTTATCAGAGCCAGAAATGGTGAAAACCAAAACAATTTCTGGATATTTCACTTTGCGACAGTCCGTGACCTAACTGTGTAGGACCTTGCAGGGTTCAGACAACCACAATGTGAACATCCATCCATCCATTATCTATACACCGCTTAATCCTCACGAGGGTCGCGGGGGGCTGGAGTCTATCCCAGCTGACTCAGGGTGAAGGCAGGAGACACCCTGGACAGGTCACCAGTCTATCACAGGGCTACACTTAGAGACAGACAACCAAGCACACTCACATTCACACC
>NW_007579639.1:89870-92334 GCF_000690725.1 Stegastes partitus | reverse complement strand
ACAAGGATACTTAAAATACAAGAACATACCAATCCAATGAAAAGAGAAGAAGCAACATCATTCAATCTCCAACATTTTTCTGCACGTTTGAAGTCTTTCACGTCTCGTTGCCGACCACATAACGAGCAAACCACACCTTAAGAGCCATTCTGAGTGAAGCTAGGAATCAGGCGGCTAACATTTCAGGCTTAAAATAAGTCAGTCTTTATTGTTGTGGCGCTGTCTAAGTTGCATTAGACTAATCTCTGAACACCGGTCTTTAAAGTCTTTTGCAAAACCAGCCCCAGATGACGCAGCGTTGCCACACAAATTGATCTTTTTGTTTCGAAGGCTGCGGTCGGTCTGAACGTGGCCTTGGGCTCTGTTCCACAAACCACTAAGAAGAGTTTCTTGCTTCAGTAAGTCTTTTCTGGAAAACCCATTCTTTTGTCAGTCACCTGTTATGATAGATGGGAACTATTTTAAATGCAAAACCAACAACAAGCAAACTGCAGATAGACTTCAGTCCAATAACACGAGTAGAGTTGCTCCTATTGGTGTGAACAGGGACGATATGTGCTTGTTTCATGAGTCCGTAGGTTTTATAAATTTAGTTATATGTAGATAATTTGGTCATTTTTTCACAGCCTCACTGAGATCAACCCTCTTTTTCTACCGTACCGGTTTGTCCGCGATCTCTGCATGCTTTGGCAGCACAGATGGACTCGAATACCACGCCAATAAAGCAAGATGAAATTTAAATTCAGCGAGAGACACACTGCCAAGGCTTTTGTGTACCGCCCGTACATCTACCACCGCACACACACACACACACAGACACGCAGCTGCGGCTGCCAGCAGGGTTTAAGTAATTAAGCGCTCATTTTAGGTATTAATCTGAGAGATTACTGCTCCATAATCTCCCCACCTGATCGCCAACAGTCCCGTGTGTGTCTGTGTGTGTGTGTGTGTGTGTGTGTGTGTGTGACGGGGAGGCAGCGGTCACAAAGGCAGATCAAAAGACAGAATTGAAATGAAAGAGAAAGAGGAACCGAGAAAGAGAGGTAGAGACTTAAAATAAATGAAATTCTGTATTTAGTCGTAGTGTTTTTGAAACAAGAACGACATTGCAATAGTTTGCACTGTGGAGTTTGCGTGTACTTCCTGTGTTTCTGTCCTCACACAGTTTAAAGACAAGCACGGTAGGTTAACTGGTGATGCTGCGGGTAAAAGTGTAAGCGTGCATGTCATGTCTCTTAGTGATGGACAGGCGATCTGTCCACCCTGCCCACCGACTGACGTCAGCCCGTTTTAAACCTCGTCTTGGTTTCCATATGATCAATGAAGATTCTGAAGGCTGACATTGTGGTTCTGTTCACACGACAACAGGCACTAATCTGATCTGGGTTGTGTTCCAAATCACCCCCCTATACCCTATACAGTGCACTATGTAGGGTGTTGGCTCAAAATATCCCACAATGCACCGTGAAAAGTAGTGTACAGCCGATGGTCACTCACTGATGGACCATCATGCATTGCGTGGAATCAAACTGTAAGTCATTTCCCATCTATGTTTTATTAAATTTGAATCTACCCGTTTCTTAGCTATGTACACTGTGAATTTGATGCGTTTGCACTACGCTGCTACGGCACAAATCGCAGCTCGCAAGCAATGTAATTAGTAGCTCAATTAGTGTCTGAAATGTTACTTTGCAGAGGTGCTCCCCACATGGTTCACTACAGAGTGGTCCCTAGATAGTGAGTAGGGAGTGAGTGGATGATTTGCGCCTCGTATCAAAGACAGAAAAACGCACAGGACTCCCATGAATGTTTCTGAAAAGCTGCGACTTTGCACTTTTTATATATCAGCGAGCAACAGATGATGTCAGTGTGATGATTATTCCTGAGATGTGTCAAGCCCAGTGGCAGACATAGCACAGGACTTCTGGAGAAAATTTAAGGCCCATTCATGGAAATCAAACTCAAACATCTTCAAAGTCCTGCAATAGCTGTTTTAATTACTAGGGATGTCCTGATCTAACCTCAGTGATCAGGATCGGGGTTGGTCAAGGTATTTTTTAAACTAATCAGTATTGGCTTTATTGAGGAAGAACCTAAGCAGGATCTTTTGTTTATGTTCGCTGTGACACAGGTGTCGGGTCCTTTGGTCCACCTTCTGGTTAACAAAGCATCCTAAAAAAATGGATTACTGACACCTACCGGACTGGAGGGTGGAAAGAGAGTACAATCTGTAACAGGACGCAGCTAGAACGTCTTGGACATATTTTAAATTGGAAAACAAAAGCAATCTAACATCTGCAATAAGAGTATTTTCATGAGTAGGTAGCAACAGAGCTACAATCCATACTACCAGTTTGATACAGCACCTAAAAAGTAAACACTCAACACAACATAGTGATAATTCAGGCAAAGGCTGCACTAAAGTACTAAAGCAAGGAGGAATTTCCTTGAGACAGCAACAACA
>NW_007579639.1:51097-89768 GCF_000690725.1 Stegastes partitus | reverse complement strand
TGCAGAACTATTTAGCTGTCAAGTGTACATACCGGATTGATTCTAACAACTTTCATGTATTCAAAGTCTGTATTATTTCCAAAAAGAGCATCTGACTGGGACTGACAGATACTAAATATGAAATGACTCAAATTGGACAGGGGCAAAAACAAAAAAGAAAAAAGGACTTGATTGGGACATCCCTATCAATAATAACTCTTTTAATGGTGAATCATAAAGTTGTGAATGACAGAGAGTCTCCTGTGACTTGGGCGGACGATGAAATTTACCCTTGTGAACATGCAGGTGCAGAAAGCATGAGCTGGCCTTACATAATAAAGCGACTATGACTAATGGACGGATACATGGACACAGGAGCAGAAGCTCGGTGTGCTGTCTAAAAAACTCAACATAGGCATAAATTAAAGACAACTTGAAGCTACAACTTATGTCAGAGAACAAATAAACAATAAGGAGGAAAGAAAATGCTTCAGCAACTCTTTCCACTTTGGGTTTAACAGATTCTTTGAGATCTTTTGGAGTTCCACGACTGACCCAAAATAAAAAACCTTCTTTTTATGATTTTTTTATGATTTTGGATTTGCAAGTTTAACTCGACAGTTTTGCACTTTAATATGAAAACATTTGTTTCCTTTTCATACTGCAAAAAAATTTAATTTTTTGTCGACTCAAACTAGTCGACTGAGCTCTAATCTAGATTTAGCCAGCTGTTACATTGCTTGCATAGTTGTAGTTATTTATTTATTCTAGACGCTGCAGTCTGTTTGGTTTGTTCAATCTAAAAGCACACTTTGTCACAGAGATTTTAGCCACTGTCAGCCCCTATCCCAAGTCTGAAGAACAAACCAGGACATCCCCTATTTACACACAGTCACGGATCTTTTCTTCCGCCTTCACTTCTTAATCATTTTTCTTCAGGGGCTCATTTCCAGCACGTCTGAATCATGCAAGAATGTTTTTGTGGAACTAAGAACTCTAAACAGGAATGGTCTGCGCTACTTATCATACTCCCTTACACCTCCAGGCGGTACTACCTTAAATCCGAGTAGTCCCTTTCCAGCTCACTGCCTCTCATGTTCCGTCACGTTTTGTCAATGATTTTATATAAAAGGAGTGATGAAAGTGAGGCAACAAAACAAAAAGAAAGCCTGGAGGCGAGGCTGCACCTGTGTATCGTCACTACGCGAGACTTCCAAGTTTAGCTGGAACTCTGGAAAAACCAGCAGCATAAATCTTCAGACAAACACATTTGAAGTATGGGTTCACTCATCAACCATTTAATCAATCAAAGAATATGACACTCACAAGTTATGAGAACCCGAGGCTACGGCTACCACAATCAAATGACTTAAACCCTCAGTGTCCCAGTTGTTCCTGGAGTTTCTGTTACCACTGCTTAGTTTTTGCTCAGTTAGAAGCAGATGTTTATTTTTTTTTGGTTTTGTTTTTTTTAAATCAAGCTTAATCTTGCTGATAAGGGCTACAAGCCAGTAGTTGACTACTTCTGGCTTCCTTATGGCTATTTTGCAGCGTCCATGTTTATTGTTTTCATGGCTCTTCTTACACACGGTTGAAATGTTATCAACAGCACTAATTATTGCTCTATTGAGGTACTGACCTGTATTTATTATTTTTATTCTGACTCGCTGGATGTAGACTGCGGGTATCCGCCTGCCATTGGCCGCTTTCTCTTCTCCTTCTGCTATCTCCGTGTTACTGCTTTCCAAATCCACCGTGCTACAAGAATGACCAACGTCCAAGCAAGCAACCAACTCTCAAAGTTGTCCCAAAGATTTGGACCATGCAATAAAGCAGCCCTGCTAGATTATCCATTTTAACAACATTGCCCGCCTCGCTGCTTTCAAATGTTCCACTAAAACAACTCCACTCACCACGATATTGAGTGAACACCAAAACTGCATCCTTCGTTTAGCTCATGATTGGAGAAGCAGCTCAGATTGTTTATTTCCCCGCTTTAGCAGATTGATAATGAAGTGCAGACAGACCGTAATGTACTACAGAATGGGTTCCAAATGACTGGCCTAGACAGGGTGTTACTAGACACAATATGGAGACCATGCATTGACCCCATGTGTCAAGCCACCTCAGAGGAGGCTGGGTCACTTAAGGCACATGTCTGGAGGGGTGTTTCAACACGGGAAGCAATGCACTGTTTCCCAACACTGCACGCTTGGTGGGCGTGTCGATAGCGGGCCACTAGGTGGTGTGACGACAGATGCTTACGTTCACCGGAAGCCAGTCCTGTCGGGGCGTCGGACCAACATGGCGACTCGCTCTCAAACTTTTTCTTTTATTACAAAAACCGTTTAGTGAAAAGTGGTTCTGAAAACATCTGAGGCGGAAAACAGTTGCTGAATCTGTCCTCATTTTAGTTTAACAACGGCTAGTTTAGTGGCTTCACGACACCTCAAAGGGAAACTATCTGACAATCTGTTAAACAGTTTTCTTATTGCTATTGATGTGTCTGTCACTGGTTCATATCACCCATGTCTGTTCTTACATACAGAACAGGTGACTTTCAGTGAGTCACACGAGGGAACAAGTGCGGGAGAAAGGTGAACAATTCTGTGGAATAAAGGAGCTCTTCCAGTCTCGTGCCCTGACACGTTGAACACTGTTAAACCTTTACTAATGCACTGTTTGACAAACACACACTTTATCCACCATGCTGCTCTTCTCTCTCTTGATCTGTCCCTCTTCATTACTTTTTCTTTGAAAATGTCACACACACACACTCCATTGCTTTCACACTTAAAGTCTCTCTTGCTTCACAACAGTCACACAAAAACACAGACACACATTAAGTGGGTCTATAAATCCAGCCTAACAGCTCTCTGAGGTGACAGATTCAAGGTTTTTCACCGGAGGGCTGCGACGACAAACCATATCAGCCTCCAAATTCATCTCCTCTCCTTTTAAGGAAAAGCCTGCCTAAACGCACACACACACACACTGATGAGATACACACAATTAAGCTGCAGCTGCTCATGCGTGCATTCAAATTCCAAACGCAGTGTAATGCACACATTTGCAAAACACGTCTACTTGACCCGCAACCACACACACACCACTACAGCCATACAAGCTGCCACATGCCCATTTCAAGAGGATCTCCTTAATTCAAACAAAACTATGTTGGCATCCCACTAAAATCCTCTATTCACAAAAACGCATTTTTGTTGTCAATTTAAAGCTCACAGGTTTAAATCCAGTAGCAGACGACAAAAGTTTCGCTGTCTAAAATGTAGTGTAGAGTTTGAAGGGACTCCACAAGCTCTAAAAGACGGCGAAACCCTACATTCTCTACTAGGGCAGGGTGATACGGCCAAAAATATTTATCACGATATAAATGAGAAAATTTGCGATAACGATATAACTGATGATATAATTGATGCGAGACAAAATACTTCAAAACTGCACAACTTTATTGGTGCAAATAAAGGGAGGTGGGGGTATATAGCAACAGCACGCACAGGCAGTACTTGGATGCTAATGCCGGTTTAGGATAGCAGACACAGTTCTGTTTCCACTATCGGGTAGCGGGCGAATATTCAGGTCCAGCCCTACTGTGTTGGCTGATGCACTGCATTCACCCTCCTCCTTGGTCGCCGCCATGCTTCTCGCACCATGTGCATTAGACCGGACGAAAACCACTGCACTGTGCAGGCGCGTTTCACTCAAATTCTATCATATTTCAATCTCATATTATCCCCTAACATTACACCAGTAGTACCGTGCATGCTATGATATGACCCAGCCCGATTCTCTACGTACATGTCAGAACATGTACCGTAGATTAGTTGCAGTACCTGGTTGTTCCACCAGGTGGAGCCTCTAATCGTTTCATGCAGCAGCAACCAAAGAGGTGCTCACTCACACTAGGGGCAGTTCTGTGTTGGTGAGCAAAGAGCACTGTAGAGGTTTACAGAGCAACGGGCATCACAACAAAGACTTCTGTGATACTTCAGCCTCCAGCCACAAGCTACACGTTTAAGGCAAACTGGTATCAACTAGGACAGTGTTCCTACATCTCAGTGGCATAACGAACAGAGCCGCCTCCGGGGTCCACATCACGTATCTGTTGACTAAGAAAGCAACGTCAGCACAGACCAGTGTCCACTGTGCTCTGTTTGTGTTATTGATTAGTACATTATTGTTTGTTAATACTGTCATCCATCTTCAAATTGTGTTTGGCTTTTACCACACCTACATGACATAAACAAAGGATTGGCTTTAGGTTTGGGTGGATTTCCATGAGTTAGAAAATGTCCGGCCCGAATCCCAGAGATCACATCATCATACGGAGACTCCAATGCTTTCTGATTCTACCTTTCTTTTTTTTTTACACAGAGAAGCCGCTACCAATTCAATTCAAAACAAACATTCAACAATAAACAGAATCTAATTCTCATTTCAAAAGTGGAAAAATTCATCTGAAATCTTATGATTTAAAAAAATGTCAAAGACTTATGGAGGCAATTTGTCAGTCAAAACATGCAAAACTGCACATCTCCTAGAGAGCCCAGATCCAGTTTTCCGGAACTGAGAAAAAACTGTCCTGTTTGACGCTTGATGACAACGCATTTTCACACACTGACAGGGTGTGGAAAGATTTTTATCAGCACGACCGAGAATTTCTTCAATGAACCACAGAGAGGCTATTAAGTCATTTAAATTTGACTTGTTAAGCAACAGCGTGTTTGCTAGAGTCTCTTATCGACAGGTCAATCAAAGAACTAACAGTCTATCTCCAACTGTCTGTCGAGCCATTGAGTCAGAACTTTTTAAGAGTGCACAAAATAACCGAAGCCCGTTCAGTAGCTGGCACATTAAAGTTTGAGCACAGAGAAAGCATTCAGCAGCAAAGCTCACCAGAGACGAGACGATTCAATTGTGGATCAGCGATGGACGAGTGAATGAAAGAACAAACGGGATCCTTCTTTTTTTTTTTTTTTTTTGCTTCGCTCGCTCTTTTGCTAACGGCTACAATGATTCCATCAATCAACATGCCTTCACTCAAGCAAAGGAGGAAGAGAGACGAAAGGCAGTCCGAGGCAACAGGAAAAGATGGAGAGAGACAGAGAGAGAGGCAGGAAACAGAGTCAGAGGTATTGTGACACACAGAGCTTCTTGGTTTCTTTCTGAAACATGATGAATCAGACCTGCTGTCTACACACACACACACACACACACACACCAACCCAACCCGACCAGTTATGAGTGCATGGGCCTATTCATGTCATCATGGCATGAATAGAAGGGGAAAAGCTGCTAAAAAACAGCATTTACATTCCTTCTTGCTCTGAACTTGGCCATCTCTGGAGTCCAGTTGAGACTTGTCAACGTCTCTCTGTCTTCCACGAGAATACCAAACTTTGACAATCTGACTATGCAACCCACTCACTCTCTAAATTACTATGCAACTATACTGCATCCACATGTTGAGGGAAATGTATTTTCTGATGGACTAGAATAGAATATTTTCTTATTGATCCCCCATTAGGGAACATTTACACACCACAGCAGCATCCAAAAATATAGAAAGAATAATGGATTAAGGATTATGTTTGTTTGTATCACATACGTTTGTAATGTTGGTGCCTAACGTGTTAAAGTGTCTACCAAAGTGTGATGTTTTCTTCAACCTAACCACAAAATTTTGGCGCCTAAACCAACCAGGAAGTGAATGAAAACTGAAAGAAAACAACAACAATACATTAATCACTATTAGGATCAATTGTTAAATTTCCTGCAAAGTTATTTCTTCCACAGATGTTTCAGTTGGTTTGGTTTGCTTCATTTAAAAGCCCATTTTGTCAACTAGTTTAACTCTAAGCTGCAGTTTGAATATTTTTACAATAATACACTACAATAAGCAATTTGAGATCTGACTGCGGTTGGAGGTTTGGAGACAGCATCCTCCTGTCAGGACCAACAGCATGTAAACACACAAACATTTTCCCATCATTGGAATCATAACAGTGTTCCATTTGCTTTATTTATGTGTATGCATACATAAAGTATACGTACTTCTTTAACACTTCTTTTTCTTTTATTGAAATTGGATGCTGGTACAAAATACATTTCACCGCACGTTGTCAGTGTATAAATGTGTATGTGACCAATAAAGCTCATCTTGAATCGTGGTATAGGGACAGAACTTTTTGTCAGAATCCTCTGAAAATGACAGAATCTCCATCAAAAATGACAGAAAAAAGACATTTAACTCTAAGACTAACGGTTCATCAATGACAAAGGTGAGAAAATAATCATTTCAGAACAAAAATGATGTGTCCTTTAAAGCATCATTGAGAATGTAGCTTCGTTGTAGAGGAACATGCTTTTGTGACAGGTACAGGGTTGGATTTCAAGTCACAGAAATGCTCCAGCATCCTCCATGCATTAAAGAGGTATGCCTCTCCACAAATTGTCTGTCTAGTCCGACTCTGTGAAAAAAAAAATTAAAACACTGTTTGCTTTCTTCATGTCTGATACTTTCGTCTACATACTTTAATGTACTTCTGGTCTGGCTCTGGTTTTTAGTTTTGGCCCCTTAAATCCAAACAACTGAACTCTTATTTCCTACATTGCAGACAGCGACATACCTCAAACGTTGCGGCAACACTTTGGGCAACTCCCATTCTCCTTTCAACATGACAATACCTCCATGCACAAAGCCAGATCTATAAAGAAATGTTTAATCCAAGAGCTGGACCCAGCCCTCCTACACCCCCTGGGATGATCTGAAACGTTTGCCTCAATGACCAACATCCGACCTTGTGGTTGAACGGGAGAACATCCCTGCAGCCGCGCTCCGGAGCCTCGCGGAGAGCTCTCCCAAAAGAATGGAGGCCGTTAAAGCGGCAGATTAAAAGCCCACCGCTTTGAAATGAGATACTCGACGATCAGATAGGGGCGAGGGTTTCCTGCAGAATATAAAAAGTCGTGCGCGATGCCTTTCCTGAAATAAATGGCGCCTCCAGGAACGTCAGATGAAATTTCATTTTGATGAAAAGAATACCAGCCTGGATGAATACCTGGAGAAAACAGGCGGTGGTGTTGCATCACACAGGAAAGGCTACGAATTTAAGTCTTTCAGCCTTCTGGGCATCTTTTTGCTCACAGTTTTACTCACTGTGGGCTCATTTTTCACTGCAGTGTATAGTCCTGTACCTCTATGTGAGCACGACCATTGTTAGAAGTCAAGAGAACTCAAGAATGTCGTTTGTATGAGTCAATTTTTCTTTATCTTTTTTTAAAAGATTGTCATTTGGGAACTTTAGCGACTAGCTGAGACGCATCTGAGTCAGCAGGAGAGAAGTGCAGAAACCTGAGAAAAGTCAAGACAACCAGCACAATTAGTCACAATTAGGTGCTGATGTGTGAGAAAGAACTTCAGACACAAGAGGAAAGTTGGCTTGAGAATCCCCAGCTGGACACAGGTCGTTCCCAGTGGAGTCTACATCGATGTCAGGTTTAATTTTGTAATGTTTTAGCCACATAGTGTATGTGTGAAGGTCTATGGCGACTTCTGCTTCTTGCTTTAAAGCTAAACTCATCAATACAAATACAGGAAAGTTTTTCGCAAATTCTATATATATCTCCTCTTGGTTTGCTTTGTGAATGACAAGATTCTGTGTTCTCTGACTCTGTAAATAGGAAACAAGCAACATGGCTCAGACTAACCCACACAACACGACAAGAGCAGCGTGTGCCAACGAGCTAAATATCGACAATCCTTCTCCAGAATCACAAACTCCACCGTGAAGTTGCCATCAAGCAAGAGGCCACATGGCCAAAGTGGAAACAGACGCAGCTCCACTGCGCTGCCTAACATGCATGTCGTTACCTCAGCGGTGGAGAGAAGTTGAGGGGAGTGGAACTAAAGAAAGCGATAGAGGGAGGAAAGTGGGTGAGAGGCAGACATAATGGATAAAAAAAGGGGGGAGGGTGAGATAAGAAAACAACTGAGGGAGACATAGGGAGGAAGAGTTAAACACAGAAGACAGAGAGTGCAACAAGCAGTTCTAGGTGGTCTACAGCAGCAGCGTGACATGTGAAAAATAAATGACAGTTATATTCACGAGAATCAGGAGAAAAGACCAAGCACAGGACAGCTGGATGGGTTTTAGAAGTCAACGCTAATATTGAAAACTACCTGCTCAGTTTAATTGATCTAAAATCTAAAAGCTATGAGACAGAAATGAAAGAAGTCAGTTATCTTGTTAGCAAAATGGATTTCAAACATTTGCTCAGTATAGCTGCAAAAAAAAATCTAAATTTTGTGCAAAAAAAACACGTCAACCAGGTGAGAGCAGCTGGTCACCTGAGGATGAGCAGCATCTTCTGTTATCCTGGATGAAAAGAGTGCTATGACAGCAAGCTGTTTCCTTTCATGTCTCTGTAGTATCATTTCTTTTGGGAGTAAAACAAACAGAAAATTAAACATTTGTGGCAAAATTAGTTTGCTTGAAAACCAAATTTTCATTTAGTATTTTTTGCCAAATGTTCATGGTTTAGTGGTTAGGGTTACTCCTAGACCTGTGCTTAACAGTACTGCATGATGGCTACAAGTGGTTTAACACACGTGCAGGCCTTAGAGGTTGTTTAGTTACACTTCTCATGCATTGACAATCAGAGAAGAAAGGCAAGAGAAAAGAGACTTTGCAGACAGAGAGAGGACAGAGGAAGAGGTGCAGTTGGTTTACCAGTACATCCGCCATGTCGTGAGGGTGGGCAGTCGGTTAGTGCGCGAGTCGTCAGCGATGTTAGCAGGCCGGACACATGCATGTCATCCCCCCTTCTGCCTCGGACCTCTCCTTTATAAATACATACATCCAAACACACACACACACACGCGCACAGAGGAATGCACATGCAAACATGCATTCACGCAAATATGCCACACAGAAGCGCGTACAATACAAATCCATCACAACAACGCACACAGTGATACATGAATATGTGTGGAATCCCACAAGAACACACAGCCATGGATCAGATACACCGTTTACACACACACATGGCAGGATACAGCACCAACAAAATGCACCAAAAGTCCAAATAATGTACATGTATCCACAACGACACGGGTGTACACACACACACACACACACACACACACACACGTACACAAGGAGAGAAAAAAAAGGCCATAGTGAGTGTGTGTGCACCAATCATCCGTCTGTCACGCTAACAATCTGACATTAATGACGGATCTTTGATGTGTTACACGAAATTCTGAGAATCAGTCTCAGAATCAATGGACTAAGTTTCAAATTGTGCTCAGATTCTAAGATTATTTCCAAAATTTCCAAGTCAATCTGTGTTCACGTTTCTTAGTGTTGTTGTAATAGAGCTGTTTTTAAGCAAAGAAAGCTGTAAAACCCATTCGGGTGCAATAAAAAGATGAAGTACACAGTTGGTATGTTGAATTAAACATTGTATATCAAATTATAATTACTTAACTGGTACAGTTTTTAAATAATAGGCACAATGTAGACCTGAGATAGAGTGGCTTATCGGGTGTTTATCTCTCTGAACATCCAGGAACACCTCCCTGCTCAAGCTCTGTGGACAGCAGCCAGAAGTTGCTGTCATGGTGGGCCGCTGCTCACTAAACCTCCACAATGCTCTCAGACACCGAAAAGCACCTCGCCGACATGACACAGCTGAAATATATGTACCACCGTGGTCATGCATTTTCATAACCAACTAGAACCGGAAGAGTCTTGTTTCAGTCTCTGCACCTTCACATGTCGAGAGAAGTGCAACAGTACTTTAGTGCACATTTCATTCATCCACTGAATGGCTAAATCTTTAGCAGCTTGCAGTAATGGGAGTGTGAAGGTTGCATTTGCATACAAAGATGTTTGCTACATCAGTAAGTTGGCTAAAAAAAAAAAAAAAATACAAGTCAAATTAAACAGCTCAGCTTGGATGGAAATCTAGGTTTTGCAATGATTGAGGGCTGCAGGGTGGCACAGTTGGTAGCACAGTTGCCTCGCAGCAAGAAGGTCACCGGTTCGCGTCCTGGTGGGGGCACCGGGATCTTTCTGCGTGGAGTTTGCATGTTCTCCCTGTGCAGCGTGGGTTCTCTCCGGGTTCTCCGGCTTCCTCCCACACAGTCCAAAAACATGTTGAAGTTAACTGGTGATTCTAAATTGTCCGTAGGTGTGAATGTGAGTGTGCTTGGTTGTCTGTCTCTAAGTGTAGCCCTGTGATAGACTGGTGACCTGTCCAGGGTGTCCCCTGCCTTCACCCTGAGTCAGCTGGGATAGACTCCAGCCCCCCATGACCCTAATGAGGATTAAGCGGTGTATAGATAATGGATGGATGGATGGAAGGCAATGATTGAATGGCTCCAGTTGAGGCAAATAGTGTAATTATTGGCTCTTTAAAATAGAAAGAAGTCCAAAACGTTTTAAACACAGGTAATGTCTGAGGCCCCAGAGAGTTCCTGTCAGTGTATATTAATGTGTTCATATTTCCTACTTAAGATATGAAGAGTTCATTTGCAAAAACATCCATCTTCACAAACCTTCGGAAAACCCATTTTTCCATCATCTACCTGAGACAATATCAATCCAACTTAAGTTATCTTTATTTTTGTCATTTCTACTGAGTCAAATCCACTCAACATCAGTTTGACTGATATTATCTCAAGCAAACAACAACAACAATGCATTTTCTGAAAATCTACAAAAATGGAGTTATCGGTTTTTGCAAATGAACTCTTCATATAGTCTTTGATCAACACTTCATCAACTTTTGAGGCCTTCAACAGTCTGATGTGTGGCAAGTTTATTTCAACCAACCAATGAAGAGCCAATAACTAATTTGGCTTCTGCTGGAAACTATTTTGTCTGTGTCCTCACTAAATTTCATGGCTGTGGCAGTTATATTTCTGGAGATATTAAATCCTGTGACTCCCCAGGTAGGACACTTTTTAAAAGGTAAAAATACCAAAATTATTTTAAAAAACATGCGAAAAAAATTCAGCCAACTTATAATACAGAACTTAATTTTCGGCGCCTCATGCTTATGAGAAAGGAAAAAGGCTGTTGGCATGTCCACTATGTCTGCAGACAGTGAAAGCAGAGCACTGCACATACATATACACTGTCCTGCTGTCACATGATACAACTTAAGGGACATACAGCTTCTGTTAAAACAGCGTCATTCTGTATTAAATGGAGAATGGCATCGTTTTTCACAGCACGGTGTTATGATACTTGTCTAGTATGGGCATATAGTGCAACACACCTGTTACTTTCACGCGTTAAAACTCCATTAAGAAATAAATAAATGTAACTGTCAGATTAGATAGAAAGTGAAAATCCACCGATGCCCACTTTAGTAAATGAATCAGTCATGTCACGACCAGCAGACTCCTTATCACGTTATACGTTTTCAGCGATAGTCAAAGTCACTGACTCATGGCTTGCTGCAGCAATCTCTGACCTGGAGTAACCTTACATAAAATAATCTCCATGCAATGAGATAAACAGATGTAAAGGAAATAAGAGCACTTGGAGAAAGCTGCATTGGAACATCCTTGGCTAAAATACCAGCGACTACTGGAGCTGCCGGAAGGTGATGCACTTTGCTAAATCACTGGTGAATACTGGACCACAAAGAGGAGAATGTTATATAATCATAGACTGTATAAAAGATGGACGTAGTTCCCGTGACATCACCCGTTGGTTTCTGCACTGAGAAAATGAAGCCAGGGTTTTGCTGCTTCCTGGTTGACATCTTGGATTTTTGGAGCCAGTGACACAAAAATCTTGGGAGGGGGGCGGAGCCATAGAAGCAGCGATTGGTCAGACGGATTGAGAGGCGGGCCCTCTCTGCCCACCCACATTTACCGCCTTCTGCTCGCTTCGTCCGCATCGTCGCTGCCGACTGTCAATCAAGCCAGCCACGCCCCTTGCCCCACAAAATGTTGACGATTTTTTAAAAATTCAGTATTGATTTATTTTCAGATTGACCACCTGATCTCTGGACTTGACGATGAAAACTAATAAGAAAAAAAAAAAAAATCCTGAGCTGTAGGAATGCAGTATTTCATGATCTGTGATCACTTCTTTTCCAATACAAGTCTATGGCAGCCAGGGCTTTTTGGAACCAGCAGCGCGCGGACGTAGGTTTTTGACACTTCCGGGTTGGCTTCATTTTTCAGGGCCGGTTGCTACGTCCATCTTTTATACAGTCTATGTATAGAATATTGGACAAACTAAGGCACCGGTTCATACTGGATCAGAGCGAATACCAGAGTGAATACGACACCAAACTAGGGTGTAAAAAAAAACCAACCAAATATTCAACCAAACTAGGAGAAAAGCATCATTAGACCAACTGCATCAAACGTAATTTAAAAGGTGATCAGCAAAGCAAGTATATCAGCAGCAAAATAACAATTTTAAAAAACTATAGAAAAGTATATAATTCTGTTTTAGTCACCACTTGCGAGAAGGAAAGTTGTTCTTCTAATAAATGAGTTCAAAGAAACCTCGTAGTTGTGAAGTCTGTACAAACAGCTGCCCTTTAGAAAATTACTTCTGGGGTTCATGCTCCTTTGAAATGACTTGAATTCCACATTGAAACCATGAGACTGAGATTAGCGGCAAGGTTGTTGCTCATCATGTCAATTAGTTTCAATAAGGAAAGCTAATAATGCCAGGAGGTCATATTTAGAAAACAGAATTGATGCCAGACAAGACGTCATAAGTAGAGAATAAATTCTGTCCTAACTTGTGTGAGACAGTTTCACCACTGTGCCTTCTCTGCACAAGTTTAACGGAAACTGTAAAGTCGGTCCTGATTCCTGACAAGTGATCGCTATGGTTTCTGAGTGTTCATCTTTGCCTTTAGTAACAGTCAACAGTAAGAAGACTTGGATAGAAGCAGGAATCTTGTGATTATTTGGCTACGGGGCGCTGTGACATGACCCATTTCTGATACCTTTGTTGACTGTGTAGAAGTCACGTGCTACATATAACCATCATTACAGGCGATCAATTCTTGACAATTATCATAGAAATCAATTAAAGTGATATCTGACAAGTAAAGTGAATCCTAAGATTTTCCTATAAAGGCCAACAAATAATTCTCTCCTTTGCTGACTCACAGAGCTGAGAGTTGACTTCTGCAACTAATCGGAGTGGAATAAACTCTGGACAAAACTGCAATATGGCCAAGTGGAATATCCAAATCGTAAGAAATAAGAAAGGCAAAAATGTGCCCTTAAAATACCATTACAAATGAAGCATTGTCATGCGACAGAGATGCTAATTGTATTCTTCATGCATAAGGAAACATGCTTCTTTGGTTCAGACTGCAACTAACATGATATCTTTATTTTTATGCTAGTTTCGGTCGAAAGAAATGCAAATTAATAAGCATTCGCACTAACTTGGTGACTTGTGCTGTATTTCTTTTGCACAAGTTCAAGTTATTCCACAGACATGACACGGACCTCTATGGGCTGAGAAAACTCCGTGCCCTCTTGGTGGGATACTTTCAAAATCCCACTGGATAACCTAAAAGCTCATCAAACTAAAAATAAGGCAGTTTTTTTTTTTTAGTCCTAGAAAAACATTCGAGATCTGAGGTTTTCATCCAACATCTCTGCTGACATGGGAATGCTGATGTTGTGTGGATTATTATGGGGCAAACCAACAACGCTGAGGGAGTCCACCAGCAGTAAGAGATGATAATGAAGACACCAAAAGAGAATGGCTACCGCACATAGTCACAACACTGAAGTAAAGATCGACTGGCAGGCAGAAACAACATGTTAGAGGCAAAAAGAGAAACAAAGGAGAAGCCAGAAATAGTGAAGACAGACAGAGACGTAGGAAGGGAAGGAGATGACCAACTGGAAAAAAAAAAAAAAAAAAAGGGAAGCAAGCAACAGACACAATGAAGAAAGACGCAGAGAGAGGAAGTGTGCACCAACTGGCAAAAACTTCTAGACTCCTGATCATACTGAAGTCAGTATCTGAGAAGCTCTATGTGTGTGTTAACCCTCTGAACTCCAAGCAGTTTCTGGGCTTTTTGTTCCCCCTCCTGTCACTGGGATCATTTTTCACTGCAAATATAAAGTCCTGCACCTCTGTGGAAAGAGAGAGCTCAAAAATGTACTCTGTGCAACAAAGTTATAACGATAGGAATCATTTAGAAAGGAAAGTTTGATTTTTTATTATTATTATTTATTTCATAAAAAATTGACAGAACCTTCACATGTGCAACTTTTACCCCAGTGCCCACAGGTGCAACCAAAACTGGAATAAAGATAATTTATTACGTACATTTTTAATTTGCTTCCATACTAGTCCCCGAGCACTTCAGCTGATAAGTCGCTGAATTTTGTCACGTGACAAGATGAGTCACCAATGGCTTCACGGTTGTGACAGGAAATGCAGAATTTTTTGGTTTTTACAGAATCTGGTTATTTTTGGCATATTTTTACACGAGTCATCTTCACGCTTAAACGCTTAGATTTTCCAATGAAATGGCACAGCACACATAAGTCGTTCGAGGACTTCTATCGCAAACTTAAAAATCCCACCATTCTTTCTGTTTTTTTTACAGATTATATGCTATTCAAAGTTCGCTTTTGAGTTCCGATGTCTATAACACTGTAGAAATGTTTTATTCTAAAAGAGAGAAACAACACAACTCAACCCTCGTCTAGAAATAGTGTAGCAAAGATAAACCTAATCAAACTCGGCTTGTCTTTCTAATCTGCTATGTCTCAGAGGGATGGGACAACTTTTAGTCAGATTCTATGTGCGTATTAATTTCTCCTCACGGGGAGGACAGAGCGATATTTAGAGGAGCTCAAATCAAGCAAAGATCTACATCTCAGCCTCCATGTGTTGCTTTCTCTTGACGTGCTGGCGCTCAGCGACGACCGATTTGGAGTTCAGAGGGTTAATCTCGGGGCTGAGACCCCAAAATTAGCCACAGATATCCTTTAGACAGAGCTGATATTGTTTGGTTTCCATGGCGACAGAGTATACAAGCATACAGCGTTGGATGCAAACCCCCCCCTCACGTGAATGACAGATCATACAGAGCAGGAATGTAAATGCTTGTGATTTTTGAGGGCACTTTCACAGTGAATGTGTTTGAAGCTGCTTAATCAAAGTGTTCTTCCCTGAGCCGGGTTAATTCAGTCACATGAGAACTTTTTTTTTTTTTTAACCTCACTGTGACACATAAAAACCAACCTCACTTCTCTTTCAAGAGGATTTTTTAAAAAACATTTTTGCACTATGTAATGCAAAACGTCTGCAGGAAAGAACCCCAAAAGACAAGCATTTAGGAGGATAAACAGAGATGGTCACTGAAATTTGATAGCCAACAGCTCCACAGACACAGCGAACCCAAAACAGAGAGGAAATGCTGTACTTCTGAAGTCTGACACTTCTTCCTGCGTGGACTTCTTTCTTCATAAAGCATCCCCTCATGCAATGCCTTCACCAGAAGCTGCACAGCGTGATTAATGAAAAGGAATTTATTGCACTATGAAGGGATCCCATTTCTATTTAAATTAAGTTCAACACAACAACACATTCATTTCCGCTTTTCTGTGTCTCCTTCCTCTTCAAAATGCCTAAACAAGGGTGACACCTTATATGGCCAGAAATAGGAGAATGTACATAAAAGAGTCCTATAAATCCCCCATAGAAATACTACAGTCTGTACTCAGGCTATGCTATGCTACTGCAGGAGCATCAGTTTATACATAAACATACCATCAAGCACAACAAGGTCACCATAAACTCACATACCACAAAAACACAGCAAGGAAAGACACAACTGACAAGTGGTAACTGACTGACTTTTTGAATGTGTTGCTGAATTACTGTGGGTGGTTCTCGTGTTTCTGGGATCAGTTCTCAGTGGACAGTTTGGGGTTTGGTAGAAATGGACACACTCGCAGCAGGGACTGTAACAACACTACATTTTCACTTTACTGTTCAAGAAACCGGTGACATCAGGATAAGATTTAGCAGTAAGTAATATTTCTGGACGGAGGGCCTTCGGGTTCCAAAGTAACACAGCAGCGACACAAAACCTCCTCGCAGTCAAAGTCAAGTCCGTCTAATCAAGTAAAAGTCAGTAATATATGAACCTAAAATATCTCGAATGCAACTGAAAGTCTGATCAGTGTTTCGCCACGATGCCTCAAACAGAGGCGGTAACAGAAGTCTGGTAAATCTTTTACCTTCTCCACACCCACTGATTTCTTCTGGATTTTTTTTACTGTCTTCAGGCCCAACCAACGTTGCCTCCAAAGGCCGTTTATCTGACTTCGCACAGCTCCCTCTGAAGCCACAAAAGGCTCCATACAACTTTTTTTTCTCCCTTCTTTACATATGTAGTCATACTCCACTGAGACCTTTATACAGGCTTCTGTCTTAGACCTGTCTTTAAGGTCTATCCATGATCTATCCATTGCCGCTGGCAAACAAGTCTCAGTCTCTATTATGGCTTCTATTTAACGTAGTAAACAGGATAAGAACTCACGCTGTGCTACAGTACCAACCTCAGACTAGACCTCCCTCCGCTGATAAACGAGATCTCTCATATCTCTGCTCATCAGGGAAAGAAAAAGGGTTCAGACGGACTCTCAAGACTCTAACCTTCCTCCCTCACCGTCTGCATACTTAGCTCCACGGGATGTTCCAGGATCAGCGACGCCATTCTTCAACAGAATTGATTGGTCGGCAGATAAGAACTGAATCACCACTGTCGCCCTGAAAACCTGAAGCTACTTCGATATTTCCAAATCCTGCTTGGTGCCACAGACCTCTGTAGTACAAAAATGGCATCACAGTTCCTGGATCTCAGTGTGTGAACAGACAGAGGATCTCAGGAGTTTGTAGAGTCCGTTTCAACCTTTTTCTTTCCCCGATGAGCGTAGACATGGGAGGCGTACATTTTTAGCGGCGAGAACTCCAGTCTTGCTTATGTTTTTGTGTTGAGAACAAGACGTTTCCAAGTAATTTCATTGTACTATTTGCCTTCGTTAAGAAATATAATCCTAAGACATAAAAAAAAACCTGAAGCCTTGTACTTGTTGACTTTCTAGTAAGCCTCATTACCGCTTTGAATTGTGTTTTCATACGTCTGGGTTGCAGATGAAACAACGAAGGCAAAAAAAAATGTTGTACACACCACAAGTATACATCTCAGCAACAAGATGTCCTTTGAAATATTTAATTTTTCTGCAATATCTGATCAAATACAAAAGTTCAGATGACTTGAATAACTCTATTTGGAAAGAATTAGTCCATCTGGAATGATTGTGGTGATTCTGGCGGTGGAGTGCATCTGGCATAATGCATTTTGGAGCCTTTCTCATATGGTGTAACACTCGCAAAGGCATCCAAAGTAGTTTCTTACTGCGGATGACATTCAGATTTGGCTTTACACTCGTCATACAGAGGATTTGTGGTGCTGATTTAAACGGTCCAACACATTAGTCGTGTCTTCTCGTGCGGTACAGAGAACCTTTGTTTGGTCAACATCCCTTCTTCTGTGATTGAAACATTTCCATACGACTTGTTTCCTTTTGCAACCTAATCGTCCTTTTTTTTTAGTGTTGCTCTGCTGTTACTTGCTCGTTTTTACTGTGCACATGTGGAGCCTGCATGTCAGCAAACCCTGTGTCTTGTTAATAAAGTTTATAAAAATAAATAACGCAAGTAAATTATATTCTAGCAGGCAGACTTCTCTTACAAATGAATCAGAAAATGCGTTTTCTTTTTGAATCAAGCAACAAAAACAACTGTAGCATTACGTGTTGGGAGTTAATTTGCCGTATTTCACGCTGCATTTCCTACAATATGACTATTGCACATGCGTACGCCGCAGTGTCGATGCTAATGCAATATATTACGACCAGCAACACATCACTTTAATCAAATACAGTTAGATCGGTCAGACGTACTCGTGAGGCAGTGACATCGACAAGCCAGTTTACACATTCATACAGTTTATAGGTTTACAGTGCAGCTCTAGACTTGTCCATGTTTGCTCACCTGTTGCCAACGCCGCCTCTTTTATGTGAATGCACTCGTAGTTAGTAGCGGAAACTCTGGATTGACTCAACAAGGTGATAACCAGCTTCATGTGACCGCTTAGCCTGACTGCGGTTGCTACGGCCCCCTTTCACAATGATAATGATGCCGCTGCGCTCTGAAAGGCACTGTTTCCAATGGCTTGCGTCGCACCACGGCGGTCTGTGGGCAAAGCTAGCTCAGACTGCTACGACCAACAGAGAGGAGGCATCCGGCCAGGTATGGAAGACGGAGGAAAACCTGATGTCTGAACACCATGGGGAGGGTGACCATATTTTGATTATCGAAAATCAGGACGCTCGGCCCGGCAATGAGAGACTCAAATGATACTTGAAGTTTACTCAAAGACGCCTTGTAATTTCAATGCCTCCTCCAGGACAGGACCAGGACATTGTCATCACTTTAAAAAAAAAATAAAATAACCACGGCGGCCAGGACAGGACGTGAAAACAGGACATGTCCCGGGAAAACCAGGACGTTTGGTCACCCTAACCATGGGAGGAAAGCCGGATCTTGGGAACACGTTTCTATCCAAGTAGGCAATGTCAGGTGTTCGTTAACCTTGTTATGTGGTTTGATGTAATGAGGTATCATTTCATGCAGAATGTCTTACTGACTGGTGGTATGTGTCCGCCGGGGCCTCCCAGCTTTGGACACTTGACAACTGCACAATTAGGCGGTGTCACAATAGATGACTGACAGGTGCTCTTCAACAGGAATCTGACTGCATAAACACTGTCTGGTTGGACAGATGCTTCACTCCGTACATTGTGCGCCTCCTGGATTCTAATCTGTACCGACGTGGCAAGTCGTTTGTAGGCTTTTGAAACAGCTCAGCAAAATATGTTTCGGAAAACATTTGAGGCAAGAAATAAGGTCCTGAATCTGTCTTCGATTTAAATCAACGATTAGTTTAAAAGTTTCTCAGGAGCATCCAGAAGTAGCTGATTTGCATAAAGTACCCGAGACCTCAACTTTATGCAAATGAAGAGCGGGAAACACGAAGCCCGTTTTGTTGAAACGCATCGCAACGTTACAAGAATGCATTGCAGGCTGCTTACATACACAACAAATAGGAAGTAGTAAAGTGACGAAACTCCACATTTTTCACTCTGTGCCCCGCAACACCCCCCAGGGGCAAGCGCAGCACAAACCACATTGTGTCTGAAAGTACGATTTGGGCTTAGTGAAGCCAGATGAACTTATCCAGGCTTGGTTAAACTTGTTTCATAGCACACAAGTGCATCAACTGTACCACAGGTCTAGCGAAATTGGATCTTTCTTACTTTTTGAACCTGCAGAAAAATTTGAAGGAACAAAAATTCAGTTCCGATTTGGTTGTCACGTGTCGGTTTGACCCGGGCCTTTACCGACCCGAGTTAACGCACGAAGAACAGGCTCAGACGTCGGGCCAGCTCTCCCAAAACTAAGTGATCACACATGACGGCTGAAACAAAGACAGTAAAGTAAGACACCCCTTTAAAAAGCAAGAGGACTTCTCTTCTTTGGTCCTTGGACACATTGCACCTCTACAAAACTACACATGAGAGCTGAATGAAACAACTACGAAAGGCAAGAAAACAAAAACAAAGTAGGGAAGCCCTTCCAAAAAGCAAGTGAACATCTTTAGAAATCAAATGGACAAACTTTCCTGCTTTTAAGGGAAGCTCTTAGACTTTTTTTTTTTTTTTTTTGGTGTGCCATGACCTGGATGACTGAGAATCCACACTGACATAAGAAACCTCTTCCCCTGTTTTCTCCCACTGAGCTGCTTCACGGTTCAGCAAATAGGAGCAGCTGAGTTGGTGTCAATGTCATTAAGAGAAGCGTTTAAAAGAAACTGAAAAAGACAAACACTGCCTGCTTGTTCTTGAGTAGGAACCAAGGAGGTAAAGAGAAGGAAAGAAGGGAAGGAAGGAGGGAGGGGTGAGGAAGGAAGGAAGGCAGGGAGGGGAGGGGAGAGGGGGAGGAATCACGGAGACCGACCTTTTCCTCAACACCGCGGAGCGAGGAAAAGCCCCGCCGCTGACTGGAGACCGGAGAAGGGGGGAAATTAAAGTGAAAGCCTCCCCTCCCTCCCCCCTCCTCCCCCCAGCCTGCTCCCTGCAGCCGATCACATACTCACAATCTTGGCATTAATAAGGTCCGGAGGGCGGTATCCGCTGCGCTTTCGGAGGCACATCCGTGTGCGTTTTATTCCTCTCCGTGCCGCTGCGCACCGCGGGGCTCCGTGCGCCGCTTCTCCTTTTTTTTTTTTTTTTTTTTTTTTAAATTTCTTTTTTTCCAAATATCCTGCCGCCGCCGCTGTATCGGAGGAAGAAGAAGAAGGAGTCCTCCTCCTCCTCCCCCTTCTGCTGCTCTCCTCCTGCTCGGGTTTTTCCCAGAGAGAGAGAGAGGGGGAGAGAGAGAGCGATAGAGAGAGGTGTACAAACAGCGAGAGAGAGAGAGAGCCAGAGAGAGAGAGAGAGAGAGCGAGAGGGAGAGAGAGAGAGATCACCGCCCTGGCGGACAGAGGCGGCACAGCGCATGCGCGGATCCACACGTTCATCCGAGCAGGAGAGTTTTCTCTGAGCAAACTTTATACAGGCTGGTCTATCGTTTCTATTTGTTGTGCATTCATTGATTACACTTCAAATAGCATTTTTTTAAAAAAATAAACATAAATACAATTTACTTATAATCACTCAGTATATTACAGGACGCAGGCTGTTGTTTTTGTGATTTTTTTCTGCATACTTAAATTATGTAAATATATATGTAGGCATTGTTTTGTGCATTGACCATACAAATACAGGCCTAAAATAGTATGTAGTAGTATGCATTTATATATGTATGTATATATATATATACACACAAGTACATGTGTGAGTGTTTATGATGAATGTCACTTCATGCATCCAAATACAAGCTTAAGGCCTGACAGTGTGCATGTTGTGTCTAAAAGTGGTTTTAACGGTATGAGACACAACAGCACAGCACATTTTCTTGCATGGTTGTTGCACTTAATCAGCACGAGACAGCGACTTACTATAATTTACTAATTTTACTTCTTAAATATGCCAGTATGTTTGTTTTTGTGTTAAGAGATGCTGATGAAGCCACAACTAGACGAGCGACTTGATTGCAAGTGAATCTTTACAGCAGCAATCCACTGTGCACACACACCACAGAGCAGCATCAGACATCTCAGGCCCCAGTTCCAAACCATGTTTCTTCTCTTCCGCTATTTAGAGTTTGCAGCTGAGCTGGTTTATAAAAGTTTGATCCTCGCATTCACAGTTGGATTTACAGCATGACATTGTTCTCCGCAGCGCTCCTCACTTCAATCAACCCAGAACAAATCATCAGGGGAAAGCAGAGACAAAAAATAACACAGATACCTAGAAACATCAGGGAGGTGGGGGGGGAACTAACAACGCCAGGCGTCCTTCGTGAATAATGCCTCCTTCTTTCCAGGAATCTCAAGGTTTACATGTCCTCAGACACATGCTGACAATCAGTATAATTAACCACAGCAGCCACAACCGCTGTTGTTCTCCAACAGTTTATTCTGGAGCCGGACGAAGAAGCGTGTAAGAAGATAATGTGGCACGTGACTGTGGAATTCTTGTATATTAAAAGAACAATGCGAGCATTAAATGTTTTCACAGGACCTCGGGGCTCTGCAGGCCCGTGCTGACACTCAGGGAGTGCAACAGGACAGTTACGAGTCATGCTTGGTTCCTAAAGGTTTCTTGATGGGTCCATCTGTTTCATGTTGTGTTGCATGCTGCGACTTTGGCACAGCTCGTAAAAAAAGAGAGAAAAAACAAAAACTGCCAGTGTGACACCACAAATGTGAAATTATTTTAAGAACTTGCAATACTGACATTTTCTGGTTATTAAAGAGGATAGTTTTTAGGATTAATGCACACTTTGTTGAGTTGTAAGGGAGACTTTTTTTTTTTTAATGCTTCATATGATGCGGATGAACCACCAGAAACAGGAGGGGGCGCCATACACTAAGGAGAAGCAAAGAACGGGGGCCAGAGAAGAGGAAGGTGAGGGGTGCTCAACCAAGCAAACAATTCCTTAAAATACATTTTTAAGTGTGTAAGAAGGAAAAGCAGACAACTGCATTTCAATCTCTGAATTGTAATTGAATAGACACCTCCCACATGGGTATAAGTACCTGATACAACCACAGGAAAACCTGCCCTTAGTTTCACTCTGTCTGTATTAACTCCTGTTTCTTTAAAAAAATGTATAGTTCCTGTAAGGTCAGTCATTCATTTTTACACATCATAGTTCTAATTTTTAGATGCTTAAGTGTTGTCAGTGTCAGTCACTGTCAATCTTGAGCCTTTGATATGGCTTAATAGCACATTTCTGCCAGCTGCTCTCATTTTTATTCATTTCACAAGATATCTTTCTTAAATCATCCAGGGTAACACTGTAGTCACTGACCTCCTTGTAGACGACTGCCTCTAACAATGGTGGTCAGGACAGTTGAAATTTAGAGAAACACCCTGCTTTTTGTTTTCATTGATGATTTTTTTTATTTTTCTTTTGCAGTCGAGCGACCCCTGTCGGAACACAGCCGGCTTTGGTCTCTGCTGCTGAATGTTATCAGAGGTTAACCTTTGATCTGTGATTTGAGTCTGAATCATATCTGGCTGCACAAATCTCCTCTGACATGGGCGTGAAATCTTATCAAATGCATTTCCACTGCCTAAAGCAAACCTGCTGCCTTGAGTGTGGGGCAGAGGGAAACATTCACAAAGGCCTCCGTTTAAATCTCGATAAAACAACAGCGTGGGATATAAACAGAAAATATAGGAGCTTATGTGAATCATTTGTCATGTGCTAGCATGTGTAAGCAATGGATAAGGATTCAGAAACAATGCAAACATGAGTGTTTCTCTTCTGTAATATGTTACTGACTTACAGTTAACGTGCCACTTGTAGAATGTCTTCTGCAGTACTCTCTCTGAACACCTGGGGGCACTGAAGCTGCACATCAAGCCGTCTGGACACAAGATTTGGAGGTTATGCAGACGGTCTGTTGTTTGCAGCAGATATTGACCAGCAGCCGCAATCAGGATTCGTTTGCTTTATCTGCTCCAAACATTTGATTTGTCCTCAAAGCACCTGAGCGGAGGCAAGTTTGCATCGTTGTTCCAACCTGTTTCGTAAGTTCCAATGAGCCTGTGCTATTTTTCTCTCAGCGCCGCTGCGATTCACTTTCACATGATTAGGAATTACTGCCCGAGCGCTGCCTATACAGCTACGATCTTACAGTGATTAGTTCCACTGGAGGAATCAGGGCTTAATTGCTTTGCCTCAGGATGGGGCCGAGTCATTTTTCAAGGGTCCCCTTAATTTCCCTCTTCATCACGAGTACATCTCAAAGGACGCCACGGAGGAAGACACTTCAGAGATCGGACTAATCAAAAGAAAAAGAAAGAAGAAAAAAAAAAAACATGTAAGAGATTCTTCAGACAAACAAAAAAAACAACAATGGGCAGAAATCAATTTGCAAATGAATGTGAAATTAAAAAAAACGTTAAGCAGAGCAAATTAAAGAGGGAGCAGGAGAGAGGGTTCTCTGCAGAGACTATTAATTGGAACGCAGATGATAAGAAAAAAAAAAAACATGGAGCTACATCATGTCATGGAGCAATATCACGACCCCCTCTAATCCTGCACGAATGAAAAAGTCTACCTGCTTGAAATCAACGTCTCAAACTAACCAGTCGTTTGCCAGGTCATGCTGCCCCGTTAACAGCTCAAAAAGGCAACAAAAAATAAACCCCTCTTTGCAGGGATTAATCACGGAGACAGGACACGACTCGCGTCAGTTGTAACTTTACACTGCATGTTTATATTTTACACACGTCGGCCGGGTCAGGTTGACTTGACAGCGAGAGTCGAGGATAATCACGTCGAAATCACACAAACAGGTGCTTTCGCTTTTAAACCGGAGGCCACGCGTTGGCCTGCGTTCGCCACAACGGGAGTGGGATCGTCTCTGTTGTCATTTTCACCTGCAGAAATGCAGATTTTGTCAGGCTGCAGTTAGAATGACAAGGAAGTGAAACCTCCACCCACATGTGCAAAGCAGGAAACAAACACAGACACACACACACGACTCAGAACTGTATTCAGACGTGCCCTAATACGTTTAAGCACATTTGCTTTCCCACATTCTTTTCACCTCTCTGTTCTCGTTATGTCAGTTTTCTGTGACACAACATCCTGCTGCAATCAACAGGACTCCCGTGAAGTTTGCAACAAAGACTTGAGTAAAGTGAACAGCAGACTGCTCAGAATTATTCACACTTGAAGCAGCAGCGGATACTGCAGACAGACCGGAGTGTAATAACACGGACAACGAGTTCCCAATGGGAGAAGACTTCATTCTCTAGCTCACAGTCCGCTGCAGGCATGCGCATCCAATCAGAGCCTGCCCATCAGACTCTGAAACATTAAAGAAACGCTGGATAATCAATATTTCATATTGGCTTTGACATTGAATCAAATGCCATCGTAATGGGGGTTGTTAGATTGTAGTGTCAAGCCTGCAGGCAATTATTACTAATTCTGCAGCTCCTGTGACCGGTTTAGCCTTCTGTGGCACATGCTTTGGTTTTAAGGCACGTTCACTGTATGTTGGGAGTCTCAGCACTCTCATTAACGTTGTTTACAGCGACAACAGAACTGTTTTCAGCCATGTGCACATCCCCAACATGTGATCAGGTATGTAGGCTGAAAGGTATAAACCATTTCAACAACACAGTAAATGGTGTAATTGCACAAAAATTAGTAAATAAATTACCTTTTTTTTTTAAAGTATCCATTAAATGTGCAGCCAATCTTTGTTCTTGAAATGATTACAGCTAAAAAAGCCCTGATGAACCCACTGCCTGCCATCCAAAGCAACAGAAGGACAAAGGTAGCAATTAGCTGCTGAGGGAAAAAGAAAAATGAGGATATTTGTTTCAAGAGCTGGCAGAGATCAAACCCGTAATTTAAAAGTGTAATTAAAAGGCAGTGGAATACTGAGATTAGATTTATTTGTTGTGTACTAACATGACTCCTGATAGATCTGCTGTTTGTCAGACTGTTATCAGCTTTAAGGGGCCTACAACCACAGACTATAAGGTGGATGTGACTTTCAGGACTGGAAAGTGAACCAGCACAGCCCTAAAGTGCCTCAAACCTGCATTCTTTCTAACAGCCAGCAGGGGGCGACTCAACTGGTTGCAAAAAGAAGTGTGATTCTACAAACGCCGATAAGAAAATAATCCTTCTTCTGCCTTGATTTGAGTTTATGGTCTCAATCACTACTGATAAATCTCCTTCAATTCAGCATGTTTTTTATCTGGTAAATTATGGCCACATTCGGGGTTAAATATGTGATAAAGTAGGGTATCCTTTGGCCGGGGCTACCTTGTGATTGACGAGTAGCTACCGTATAGACGTATGTACTGACCTTAGGTTTTCTCCCTAACTCGTTATGCCTGTTTTATTGCAACGGCCAAATTCCAAACTTGAGGTTTTAAGAAAGTGGTCCACACACTAACGATGACTTCACAGTGGCTCAGTTGATCTTCTGTATGAAACCTCCGCCTACAGCAAGTGTCAGCTAATTACCTCTCAGGGCCAAACTCTGATCAATGCTTTTTATTTTACTTGTATAATTAAGAAAAAAGCAAAAGTGATTACATAGAAGATATGTAATGAATGCAAACCCATAATCATTTGCAAATTAACCTGCTAAACACATGTCAAGGACGATGAGATTGCTACACTCAAGCTTACAAATCCAGTACAGAAATTGAAATGCAGATTTTGTGACCATATTTTTTATCCTCACTTGACCCTAAACCTATCCTTACCCTTACCTTAAAACATGTTGTCACCTCACCTTTATTTATTTACATTGTGGGGATTTGTCCCCACAAGGAGGACATGTCCCACATAAAGAGATGTGTAAACAGATTTAGGTCCCCACAACATGAGTAATACCTGTACCACACACACGTACATGAAGCTGCTTGTCTTTGCACACAATTAACCAGGAATGTGCGATATCGTTTCTTCAGAAAAAGAAAAAAAAAAGAAATCCACAGATGTATTCATACGATACACACATGTGCTGTCATGCACATGAACATAGTGTGCTGTACTTCAAGAGCAGGCATGACATAACATCACAACAACCCATCCCACGGTATTTATATTTATATGTATGGATGCACGCAGTCACGTACAGTCCACACAGAAGCATAAACTCTGATTATAAATGTGAGCTTACACAAGCTGTCTTTTGATCGCACAGATGAAACATTGGCAGGCTCCAGTATGGACTCTCTTCATAACTGAAAGCCTTTAGGTTCTCTCTTTGGTCAGAATTAATCTCAAGCCTAAAATAGGTGCAGAGATACTGACTTTTACTATGAGAACCTTTAAGTTCCTTAGTGTAATGTGGGAAATAAAATCAGCTGTGTGGCTAATTCGTGATTAGACTATTAGTTAGGTAAAGACAAAGACAGTAAGAAATACTCACCAACACTGTAATTCTCAAATTTTGATTAATTCAAATGTGTTCTGTATCGACAGAAATGCGAGGTCGCAAGAAGCTTTTGTTGTCCACATCATTCTAGAGCATACACATGCAGCATTTGCAGTATTTATTTTTCAGTAAAAACTTCTGCTTTCCCTGACCCAAGCTTGACAGATCTCCACAAAGTATAGGGTTTCGGGATATTTGGCTCTATAAAATGTTGGACTGAGGCTGTGTTTGATTATTTTTTAATGCCATTTGTCAGCCAGTTTCTGTCTTATGCTTTCTGTTTGTGCCAAATGTCTGCATCAAATTGTGTAACGTGCTGCAAGCAGAGACACATTCCCAGTAGAGAGAGGAAAGACTGGAGCCAGTGTTTTACAAAAAGCCTGCAAGCAAGGTGTCGGTGATGGATGAAATAGTGTAAGAATAAAGCCTCAGGTCCCAGCTCGGATTCTGAGCTTAAATTTGAAAGATTTAGAATTTTCAGGTCTTATAAACCAAATATGAGCTGGGTTCAAAAAAATGAAAAATACTACACTGACAGGCAAGTAAAAACACCAAAAGTTGTAACTGTTGAATAGATGCACGAAAATGCTGGTTAGAGTATTTAAAAAAAAAAACTGGCATAGATGACAAACATGTCAAAATATAGATAAGTGGAACAACTGGAGCAGAAAGTGCCATTTTGCCAAGTTTTTTTTCCATCAGTGGCTGAATGACCATGTGAACACAGCCTTCCTGTTTCATTTCTTCAGTCACCTTCTTGAAATGTTATTTATCAGGCTACTTATCCGGTGTTGTGATATTAAAACCTCCAGATAACCAAGTCTTTAAAAAAGTCGGTGCATTCATCATTCCAATACGGAAGCCGAGAGCGGTTGTTTTCCGCTACTGTTCTTTCATCGCCGTTTTCTCGAGTTAACGAGTTAATTTTCTTGTTATCTCGGGATAACAAGAATCGTTTTCTTGTGAAAACGAGATAATTGGTGTTTGTGTTTGCCCGCTGGTGCCCGGTCCAGGATGGAATCCCAGGTGTGTGGGAGGTCCCACACACCTGGGATTCCGTCCTCAGTCACAAGCGGGGGGCCGGAGGACAGACCAGACCGGGCACGAGCGCTTCATTGTAAGGTGTCGTGCCCGGTCAGCTGTTCTCATGACACGTCATGTCGGAGTTCCCGGTCAGCTGTCTATATAAGATACGTCACACCAGGAAGTCCGACAACTTCTGATGAAGGCTGAAGTGACAGCCGAAACTGTCAACGGGATAATTATCTCGCTATCTCGAGAAAACAAACCTGAGATAACGAGATAATTATCTCGTTATCTCGGGTAACGAGATAATTATCTCGTTATCTCGGGAAAATGGCATTTAAAAAAATGTGCGGCCATGACCGCTCTCGGCTTCCGTATTCCAAACAGAAATATGAGCTTTTGTTTCTGGCGTACATCTCTACACCAGCCCTGTAAACTATTTGCAAATCACAACTGCAATTGCAAATAAATGTTATGCAAACATGTCAAAAGAATGCTTCCAAAAAATGAATAATATGGACATGTGTTACAGAATGAAAGGTAATCTTTGCAGTTTGTCACAAGTGTTAAAATATGGGAAACGCAGGAATGCATGTGATAAGCTTTAAAAAAACAAACAGTGTTAAAAGGTTTATGCAACGGGTGGAAATTGGGGAGAAAAAAGTGTTTAAATGTCTAATGCAAATTACATCACCCTGTATTCCAAGTATGTTGTTGTTTTTAACACCAGTCAAATGGCTGTATCAGTCTGCTAACGTGTCGAGTGTTAGGAATGTGTTTTACTTAAGAGTACATTGGAGGCAAGTTTTGTTTCTGCTCACTAACGTATCATTAACCCATCATTTTGGGAATCTGTGCACACATTTGTAATTCTGTGCAGCCTGTGTTATGCCATATTAGTTTTATATATGTCGTCGTGCAACATGCCTGATGTTAAGCTTAGATTGTACTTGCTTGCGGATGCGCACATGGACAGCTGCGGTCAAATTGGACGTGTAGTTATTATGTTACTTGTACTACTGGTGCATTTACAGTCCGTTGGGAGGACTCCATACATACATACTTCCACACAGGTGCAGTACGTCGTATCTGCGTATTCTGTGCATATACACTGTTGCAGCTGCCCTCGTAGTGCAGTCGCCTTGTGGACTGCTGTGCGGCAACAAACACTGGGGTGCATTATGAGCAGACTCTCACAAACTTTGGGAGATGATGAAATTTACATCATTCTGTTGCTAGCAGACTCTCTGTGGACACAAAACGTATACCAGTGGCCATAGAAAGGCTTTGAACAGTAGCTGGACGATGGGGAAATGAAAAGTCCAGAACTTTTCTACCTTTACTGATTTGTGGTGTTTGTCACGCCATTTTTGCTTTTGTAATAAAAAAAAAAAAGTGTTACCTGATTCCCCCTTTCACATTATTACATTGTGCCACCAATACACCACCTGCTACAAGGCTACATTGATACCCTGATGAGTAACAGGGAACCATGTGGTGTTGGTTGTTTTCGACCTCCTCATTACACTCATGCACATATCTGCACGTGCCCTCCGAACCCGCAATAATAAAAAAAAAAAAAACAGAACTAATGTCTCCAGTATTGTGTCCAGACTGACACTCTGTGGTGAGCATCGAAACACCCACCAGCTTACGACAGATCTCTGATTTCTCATCTATAAGGGTTGTAGGTGAAAAACGCGGACGGAGCCGATCTGGCCGGGATTAACATCTCCGCTGCAGAAATGAAATTACCTGACCTCCCCCTACAGACACTAATCCCGTCTGAATGGAGCTTAAGATGTGGCACGAAATGACACATCAGATCAGCGACGCCATTGCAGCTTCTTCGAGAGGACCCACAGACAGTTTATCGGTGTTGTGCAAGATATGAGCCACAAATCCTCGGGATAGGCCGAGCGAACTGAAAGGTCTGCGCCATAGCTTTCTCCTGCTAGCGCCCCAAAGGGATCGACATTCACATGTCAGCACATATCAGACTATCATTTATTTTTAAAAGTGTTCAGAAATGTTATTCTAACCCAAATAAAGGTACAGATGGTGCAAATTCTACAATTCTACAATTTCATTTAGCAGACGCTCTATCCAAAGTACATCTGAGAGTAGAGACAACACAAGCAGGATCTAGTCAGGAGAAAACAACCTGGCTAAGTGCCATCAATCAAGCTCAACTGTGATAGGACCTTGGCACCTACGGGCAGTCCGGGAGGTAATAGGAATTTTTTTATTGTAGGCTACAACCACATGCAATAATAGCGGACAGATATGATAATATAGCCTACTGCTGCCTAACTGAACCATCGTTGACATTATAAAAAAGCAGTCACAATACCTTATTATTCACATCACACACAGTCAACACTGATTTAGAAGAAAAAAGGACATGAGGTTTGTTAAACAAGCAAAGATATGCCATCACTATGAAACAGATCTTTTCTGCTTTTCTGGTATGTAAAAGAACAGTCCTCCCTTTAGATTGCTGACCACGAGCTATTTTTTGACTGGTTGAAGGTTTTCATTAACCATTCATCCATCCATCCATTTTCTATACACCGCTTAACCCTCACTAGGATCAGGGGACACCCTGGACAGGTCACCAGTCTATCATAGGGCTACACTTAGAGACAGACAACCAAGCACACTCACATTCACACCTACGGACAATTTAGAATCACCAGTTAACCTCAACATGTGTTTGGACTGTGTGGGAGGAAGCTGGAGAACCCGGAGAGAACCCACACTGCACGGGGAGAACATGCAAACTCCACGCAGAAAGATCCTGGTGTCCTCACGTGAACCGTGACCTTCTTGCTGCGAGGCAATGATGCGAACCACTGCACCACCTTGCAGCCCCTCTTATTAACCAATGGATTATAAAACTTCCTTGAACCGAAACAGAAGCAAGAGCTTTATTTTAAGGCAAACGTGGGAGAAAATAACCCCAAACAAAACACTACCTCATGACTATAGTGACCATTGAGCAAAACACACCATTACAGCCTTAACTTGGAGGGTCATGCTAAGCTAAGCGCTAACAGTGTGACTCACTCAGACTAAATCAATGTGTGTCTGTGTGAGTATGTGTTCATCAGGTCTCAGCTTTAATTTGTGATCCTCCATCCTCCATTATCTCCTCCAGTTTCAGTCTCGGGAGACGGAGAGGAGTGTGTGTCTGTGTGTGAGTGTGAATGACAGAGAGAGAGAGAGAAAAAAAAGACAGAGAAAATAGAGACAGAGAGAGAAAGTTAATTACCAAGAAAGACTGGACCCAGATTGACAGACAGTGCAGTGGAACCACTTAACGGACGTCTAGACAAAGTCTCAGCGCAACATGTTTCGGCAATGGCGTCAAATTCCTCTGTGGAAAGGTGCCAGGTGTGGATGAGAATTGTTCTGAGGTGCTGAAGGCTCTAGACACTGTTGCGCTGTCTTGGAAGTGTTACTTGGAAGTTGAGGACGGCGCCTGTGGAGTGGCAGACCAGGGTGGTGGTTTCCTATTTTCATAAAGGCGGGCTGAAGGATGAGCAGTGTTACTGTTGAACATCTGTGGGAATTTTATTTCAGGACGTGAAGAGACAAATTGTCAAACCTCAGATTCCTGCAGATTTGCAGAGGGGGTCATGGGAGTTTGACTATCCAGTCCACATGTGTTTCTAGACTTGACAGAAGACCTACAAACTTGGGGTTAGGGTTTCAGTTGGAGGTAGGGTGCTGTTGCTACTAGCCACCCGGTCCTTAGCTGGGGTAGTTTGGCTACCTGATAAGGATGCCTTCTGAGCACCTTTCTTTGGTGGTTTTCTGGGCATATCCAACCAGGAGGAGACCCAGAACTCATAGGAGGGATTACATGTTTCATCTGGCTTGGGAACACTTTGGTTTTCAGGGGACTGGTTGAGGACAGGAACTAAAAAGCTTTGCTGGAGAGACGAAAGTCTGGAATGCTTGCTTAGCCTGCTGTCGTTGCAACCCGAGTCTGGATGAGTGGAAGAAAATGAATGAATGGAAAAAAAAAACAGTTCACAGGCCATAAAGTACACCAATGCAACACAAGTGAATATGCCATTAATTATTAAGATTCCTTTATTTATAAATATTTTATGCGCCTACCTTTTTACTTGTTGGTAGATTTGATTCTGGATGATAGCAGTTTTGCACAAATCGGGGTGAAGGTCTACCTTCCACTCAAATACTTGCTTTATGTTCCCCTGGATTCAATTTAGGGGACATAACAGGTGACATGTTTCACTCTTTTTAAAAATCCCTTGTGCAGTAGTTGCAGTGATTTGGGGATTATTGTCACCTTAGAATAGTCCTCTGTTGCCACGCTTCTTAAAACTAGGAGGCATCTGATTATTTAGCTTGTATAAAAAAACTAATTCATAGTGCCATCAATAAATATCACATTCCCAACACCTTTCACACTCATGCAGCCTCATGTCTCTACATTAACTGTCACTGTGATGTTATGTTCCATCAGAAAATACACATCCAAGCCTACAATCCTGACATTTCATCAAAATCATTTTATTCTTCATCTAATTTACAAATTACCCAAAAGAAAGAAAGAATTTGCTCTAACGAGATTAACTAGATAGAAGCTCTGTGCCCCTTAGTATAACCGAAAGAGCCACGACTGACAGGAACTATTTAAGTGAGCTGGTCTGAACTGGAGGTTTTGTTTACACAAAGCAGATAGGGCACGATTATGTAAACTATCTAAATAACATCTACAGAGGATCATTTAGGGCTGGCTTGAGACCGATAACCAAAAAATCCCATACAGTCCATCATACGGTGATGCAATTTGTCTATTACGTGCACCGCAATTAAGTAAGAGAGCATTGAAGAATAAGACGACTACATTACATGCACTATGGCTGTAATATGTACCATACTGACACCATCCCCATTCCGTTAAGGCATATAAAACTAGTGGATGTTTTATTGCTGAAGCCTGATCCGTAAAGAGGCTAAAACTGACTGTAAAACCAAAACTACCTGCATGACGAGTGGTACAAGGGTCGTGTGTGTTGCATAGTCTGAGCCCAGAGCAGTTGTTTGAAAGAGGAACTCAACAACTGAGTGACAAGACACGACTCTGGGTAAAACGCTCTGTCAGAACATGTTCATCACACCACCATCATCCTGTAACGCTGCCAGTCTGTCTCCATTCGACACTCAGCAGGAGCCTCTCTCTTATTCACACTCTGTCTTGTGACAAGATAATGACATGGCATGACAAATCCAGTGTGTCTTTGTGTGTGTGTGGTTCCCAGAGAGGTGAGCAAAACATTCAACTGTAGAAAAAGTCTGTGTTGCCTACAGCACACTGCAGAAGCCTTGCCTAAATTGATTGAGGAAGCAATTGCTTCCTGCCCTCTTCTTCGTCTCTTTCAGTTCATTGTGTTATTATCGATCAGTGTGGGGTGGAGAAAAAGGCAGCGGCAAAGCTGCAAAGGTGAGGTAGCTGCAAAAGAGGTGGTGAAGAGTAAAACAGATAAGGTGCAAAAAAAGAGAGAGCTTTCTCACATGGTGGTGATTGGATGGATAAAGCTGCCTGCAGTCACATGTCAATCTATTTGCCCCCTCGTCCCCTTCTGCTGGTCTGCCATTGTCCTCTCTTTCTAACCTTCTCACTTCCCTGCAGCCCTCTTCCTCCTTTCTTCCATGAAATAGAAGCTCACACCACTCTCACTCCTTTCTCAGCTCTTGGTATTTTTCTAGCTGCTCACTTTTGTCAGCCTAAGTAGTAGCAGTAGTAGTAGCAGTTGTAGTAGTAGTAGTAATTGTCCCCCATGGTCCTCTTCAACATAAGGGTATTTGTTGGGGCTTGGAACCCAAACTCAGTGAGGATGACGATGCCTCACCCCTGACCTGGCGTCCTGGCTCGCCCTTGCCTTATCAAACCGTCAACCTTCTGCACCAAAGTGTCTTTAAATAGTTTAAAATAGTTTAGACCTCTCTATACCAGGCCCACCTGCCCTACAGTTACCTCAGTCTTTCCCAGCATCCCCGTTGCCTGACTCCCCACAGACACCTGCTCACCTGTTTTGCATTTCCTAACCATCTAAATCAGTTCAATCATTAATGCTTCACAAACTCCAGGTAGTGACAACACTGATGCTACCTGCCCCACCACATGGACCATAGTGGCCTCCACCACCCACTGAAGAAGGGCAGAGAAGCCTGTTTGACCTCATCCCCACTGGGTTAGGCTGTATGCTCTACCTATCTTTTTATAAGCGATGAAAGAAGAGAGCGAGAGAGGAAGAAACAAAAGGGATGAATATTTTCCATTATGTCTGTTTTGGCCCCCAACTGACATTATTCCTCCTCATCCAGTTCCACCAATTTCTTTTAACTGCCATTTCCTTTACCGTCTTTGGCAAATTCTGTCCACACACTCCCAGTTGTCTCAGTAATAAGACGGTTAATCATGTTACAGACCCTCTACATGCTACTTCTACTGGACAAACCCAAACTTTTCAACCTTGCTGTTTTGTGTCACTGTTTCCTCTCACGCGCCTCCTCCACTGAGTTTATTCTTCAGTAGCTGTCATATGCCACATACGATTGTCAGACGAGGGTTAAGGACTGCTTATATTAGTCAGGAAATTAATGCCTGTGTTCTTTTTGAGTATATATGTGTCTATTCATGATGATGATAGTGTTTCTGCACTCACACGACAATCACTATATGAAACTAATGAAGCTGAATGTGATAGTTATTTCAGCCAAGGCTACATGTGCAGCTGTACATACTTGCTTCAAGTGTTGCTTCTCTACTCCAGCCTTACAAGAAAACTCAATTATTTCTCATTGACATTCCACAGAAAGAATCCGCCGGCACTATGTGAACGCCAACGTAATAAAGTCTTGCAATATATGTTCTGCTCTGTGTAACTCCCATTGAGGCTCACATGCAGACACTTGTGGCTTGTCAATCAGAATCAGTCTGCCATGTTGTGTTCTGCCTCTCTCTCTGTTGCACTGTGGTTTGCTTCATTATGTCTTATGTTTACTGTGTGATACAATAACACAAATTAAGCACAGCAGACTTTTGCCCTGTGCTGACATTGCTGTTTTAATCAACAGATATGATTACGGCTGCACAGGCAGCTCTGTTATATATGACACTGGGACATGCTGCTGTAGTAAATCTGAGTTTGTCACACTCCTATGAACTCTGGTCATTAAGCAGCACAAGAGTCTTTTTCATGGTGGCCCATTGCTGCCTTGTAAACCTCCAAAATGCTTTCTGCGTGCAAACACGGAATTAGAATGCAGTCCTTTGGATCACAACAGTATTAAAGAGTAATAACAACAACAAAAAACATCAGCCTCCAAGAGCATAAGACAAATAAAGACGTTATAAACTATAAATCATGGAAATGTAAAGGGCATGCACTTTTTAACTAATGCAAAATACAAACATTTGCAACTAGTGTTAGATCAATAAGGTGAAAACAAATGCAACAACAAATTAGATTTTTTTTTTAAAGCTCAGAGGTGTGATGGAGTGGAGGCTGATGGGAATGAAGGTGATGGTGGGTGAAGGCAGGGGGCTGAAAGATGCTGATGGCAGAGCTGATTAAGGAGGGAGGAAGGCTGGAGAAGGAGCTGTGGGTGAGCTGGTGCCTGAGTGGAGTGAAGGCAGGGGGTTTTGGTGGAGCAGCTGATAAGCAGCTAGTTAGGCAAAGCAGGCAAGCAGGTGAAGGGAGTCCTGAAGCCCAGAGAGCAGGATTAATCCCAAGTCAAAAACACACAGGAAATGAAAAAAGGCAGAGCAAAGGAAGGAGGTTGGAGGACAGTGGAACCACACTGACTGACTCAACGATAGGGCACAGAGGGCATCATAAGCCACGTTTGGAGGACTGCTGAGATGATGAGTAGATAGGAGACAGATCAGTGGGATGATGATCAATCAGGGCTCCAAGAGAGCATGTGGAAAAGGGCTAATCTCTTTTTCCTATTTTGAGCCTCTTTGTCTCCTCTGTCCTTCTTCCTGTGAACTTGATGTGTTATTATTAAGGGTGTTGCATGTCCTAAAATGCATCTCGAGGAGAGAGGAGGCATGGTGGAGGAGCTATGAGTGAGAATGCACAGAATTTGACACATGGCTGGAATGTAAAACCTGCATCGGAAGCAGCACTGACAAATGTGTCCATAGAATTTATATTGTTCAGTTATAATTAGAGATGCCCCAGTCCAGTCTCAAAGAGCAGGATCAAGGCATGTTGTTTAACTGATTGGCATCGGAACAAACCTAAGCCCAATTCTCTGTTCACTTCCACTGTCACACAGGTGTTGTGAAGGGAAAGCACAATCTGTAGCAGGATAAATACAGATGCAAATTTGGAATATTTTTCTTAATCAAGAATTACCCAAGTCATGAATAAATGATCAACTAGTTGGTAAAAGACACCATGGACTATTACTGCTGTTACAGCCAGAGGACTGGGGTAATAGGGTAGCAGATTGGTGTCCTGGTTGATCTCGGCTTAATAAAACAAATGAGCCGGAGGTCATTAAACATCACATGTCTGTGTCGTGGTGCCCATTGCTAGCTAAACACCCACAATGCTCTCTGCTAGACAACATGGAAGTGCCGGTAGGTCGACCGATGGCCTCCTTGAGTCGCAGCAGAGTTAAACATTAAGAAGCTGGTGGTACAACAGGAGTTTCTGTTACATGAGGATGCAGCTTGAATGTTTTATGCAGCGTAATGCTGCAAGTGATTGAACAGCAAGAGGGAAGAGAGACAAAGAAGGAAGGAGAAGATGAAGTGGGAGGTCAGAGGGTAAGAGCTGGATAAGATGAGGAGATGAGAGAGCAGGAAGGACGAGGAGGTCAACAGCTGATGGATGTGTATTGGAGGATGGAGTGAAAACACAAGAGGCAGGAGGGGACACAAGTGATGCACAAATGCAAATATTTAAATTAGGGATGGCTTCATTAGATCAGGATCAGCACTGATCATGGCAGTTTTTAATTGATTGGTATCAGCACGAGCCTGAGCCCCGTTATTGTTGATGTATGCTGTCACACAGGTGTGGCAGAACGCAAGCATGCAAATTAGAATAATTTATTAATAATTTTAAATAACAAAATTGTGCACAGTGAGCATTTGTCCTGTGGTGTTATCACTGTTTTAACTATGGATGTATGATTTGGGCTGCAAAGTTATATATGTCACTGGAGTATATGAGGTCCTTCAGAAAAGCTCCAGGACTGGTGTCACAAAGGCAGGAGGGGACACAAGTGATGCACAAATGCAAATATTTAAATTAGTGATGTCTTCATTAGATCTCAAAGATCAGGATCGGGGATAATCATAGCAGTTATTCATTGATTGGTATTGACACAAGTCCCTTTACTGTTGATGGATGCGGTCAAACAGGTGTGGCAGGACGCCAAGTGTGCAAATTTAGGATAATTTTCTTAATAATATTCAATAGCCAAATTGTGCACAGTGAGCAATTGTCATGTGCTGTTGTTACTGCATGGATGTGATCTGGGATGCAAAATCAGCTTTGTTATGTATGTCAGTGGGGTAGAGAAGCTCTGTTAACATTTGTTCTGGATGGAGGTCATTAAGCGTAAGACAAGTCTTTGTCATGGTGGTCAGTGGCCAGAAAAACCTCCAAAGTGCCAGCCAGCACAGAAGTGCTGCAAGTCTGAGTGATCGCCTCCTCGAGTCCCTGCAGTACACAACTCCATACTATTGCTCCCCTGTACAGGAAAGAAGGTACTGCGGCTTAACGTAGTTTTTTTAAACCAGTCACAGTCATTGTGAGAAGTGCTGAGCAAATAGTAGTTTCGGTGTTCCCCCTGAAATAGTGATGGGTGGATTTGTCTTGATTAAGCATTTGCACCTTGGGAGACGATCACTGGTATTAAAATGTATAATCCACCAAAAAAAAACCAAAAACTAGCAGGGCTGCCTTGATCCAAATCCTCAGAAACCTTGAAACTTTCAGTTTGGTGGTTGCTGCTTGGAGGTTTATATTGTAGCTGTTTCAGTATCAACCAGGTACTACAGCTCATCTACTACATGTTTTCTGATACACATGTGGGCAACAGGGTTGTGTCTTTTGGAGCCTCAGCACATCCTCTCCACACTACATTTGAGACAGTGTCCTACTGGTTCATAACCACCTACATAACATTAACATGCACAGATGTCAAGCACTGGATTGACTTCAGTTTACTTGAAGTATTATGTCAGGGACAAAAAAAAAAAAAACTTGTTCATCTGACAGAGATGATAAAATACAGCAGTGTGCTGTAAGAAAACAATAGATGGTGCAGCTGTGCCTCAAGTCTTATTTAACTGACGTTGTTTTGAAAAAATAGCTCCAAGGCAACGACGTCTCATTTTGTTAAATGCCTGTTGCCTCAACTCCTCTCTCCTCGTGTCTCTTCCTCACCTCCTCCACTCGCATCTCTGGTGGGAGAGCCTGAGACACAAAGGAGTCAAGGAGGTACAAAGAACGGAGGAGGAGAACAAGAGAACACCAGAAACTCAAGGAAAGAATCGGAGATGTGGTTAAGACAGTAAAAAATAGATTTCCATACTGCATGTGTGTGTATACATAAAGACTGCCTACATGTAAGATACATTTCAAAACGCATTGAAATGTATGTTTTTAAAAAGGCAAACAAGCAAAAACTATAAAATGCAGTAAGAAATAACGTAAAAAAGCAGAATCAAAGCACAATTTTGTCCGTTCTGTGTGATGTGTATAACAGAAGTGGGGTAAAAGAACTGTTTTTGTTAACGTTCCTTTCTCTGCTGAGACCATTTTCAAATACGATTGATTTCATGTGGTTTTTCACCTTTATTCCTCCAGAGAAGGCTCCCTGAGCATGCCAGCTATTTTTCAGCAACACTCTACTTCACATTCTTAGTGTTCCCTGCGTTCAGCTCGGTAACCTTTCCCACCAT
>NW_007579639.1:48430-51083 GCF_000690725.1 Stegastes partitus | reverse complement strand
CTGAGACACAAAGGAGTCAAGGAGGTACAAAGAACGGAGGAGGAGAACAAGAGAACACCAGAAACGCAAGGAAAGAATTGGAGATGTGGTTGAGACAGTAAAAAATAGATTTCCATACTGCATGTGTGTGTGTGTATAATTCAATTCAGTTTTATTTGTATAGCGCATATTTACAACAACAAGTCATCTCATAGCGCTTCACAAAGGCAGAAACACCCAACAATCCAAAACATCTGGATTCCCTATAAGCTTCAGCAGTCTGCAAGCAGTCCACAACAGTCTCTATGTATACATACATAGAGACTGCCTACATGTAAGATACATTTCAAAACGCATTGAAATATATGTTTTTAAAAAGGCAAACAAGCAAAAACTATAAAATGCAGTAAAAAAAACTGAATCAAAACACAATTTTGTCCGTTCTGTGTGATGTGTATAACAGAAGTGGGATAAAAGAGCTGTTTTTGTGAACTTTCCTTTCTCTGCTGAGGCCATTTTCAAATACGATTGATTTCATGTGGTTTTTCACCTTTATTCCTCCACAGAAGGCTCCCTGAGCATGCCAGCTATTTTTCAGCAACACTCTACTTCACATTCTTAGTGTTCCCTGCGTTCAGCTCGGTAACCTTTCCCACCACGAGGCACTGTACACTTTGACAGGTGTAACTGCGGTTCAAGTGACCTCCTTTCCACTCCTCTTCTCTACTGAGATGCTTTTAAATCACTCCACTCGAACGGACGAGAATGATGACAGAGAAAATGCCTTTTTTTTTTTTTCTTGCCTGAGAATCAAAGTCCTGGCAGCTATAATAATATTTATAATGTGAAAAATCTTCTCTTACAATGAGGCCAGAGAGTCAACAACACACAAAATTATCTGATGAATATTAGTGATCCAGTGTGAATGCTGCTGAGTGCATTTATGCTTCCTTTAGAGGATAAAGTTTTGGATTTTACCCGTTAAATGCATACCTCAGAGACAGAAGGCCTGGCACATGAATACAAATATCCGTTCAGCCGTCCAAAGACAAAGTAGGACTGATGATCTGTCACTGTAATGACTGTAAAACCTCCAAAATACTGGTATTCCAGAAATGTGTGATTGTAGAGGAGACAAGAAGGGAAGGGACTGACCCATCTGAGAAAAACTGTTGCAGCCTATTGCAACATTTGCTCTCATGGGCATGAAATATTGCCAGACAGGTGAACACCAAGGGCACACAGCCTCCTAAAAGGATAGAGCTGACTTGCATCCTAACTGACACACACACACACACTGTTTTTCACATTACCAGGAATATGCAGTGGACGAGGGGGAACCAACCTCGTGTGAGTTTTGTGCCATATTAAAAGGTTGTTCCACATGTGGGGAGGGCATCGAACCACCAACCTTGCAATCAGTGGACGACCCGCTCCACCACCTGAGCCACAGCCGCCACCATACACACTTCAAATCTGCTCCACAAGCTCTAAAATACATTGAAACCCTGTGTTCTCTACATGCATACGAGGAAACAGTATTGTGCACTCTCTGTACTACCTGATTGTGTCACTGTTTAATACTGTAGCATCCTGGGCCGTCCATGTTGCCAAACAAAGGGCATTGTGGGAGTTTAGCTAGCAGAGGTGAACCTGAGGTTGCTGCTGAGGGGAGGCAGGCACCTTGCATTGCAGCTCTGTTGCCACTGGTGTGTAAATATGTGTGTGTGAATGGGAAATGATGTAAAGTGCTTTGAGTACCACTAAAGTAGAAAAGCGCTATATAAGTGCAGCCAATTTACATTAAACATCACTTTACAACACTTGTGGGACAGTAGACACTCAAAGGACCATTCTTGGGGACGTAGTGCCTTGATCGGCCCTGATCCTGATCTTTAAGTTCAGTTCGGGACATTCTGAGATACATGAGACCATCCGACAGTTCCTGGCTGAGAAGAACATCGCCGTGCTGGAGCAACCTCCCTACTCACCCCACCTGGCTCCGTGGGATTGGTTCCTCTTCCACAAGCTCAAGGTGGTCATCAAGAGGACCCGTTTTGAAGATGTGGACGACATCAAGATGGCTGTGACGACGGAGCTGCGGAGGATCCTGGAAGAATCCTTCCAGGAGTGCATGGCAGTGTGGCCAGAGAAGGATGGAGAAGTGCATTAGACTCCAGGGGGATTACTTCGAAGGGGAAAACTTGTATCTTTGGTGACACCAGTCCTGGAGCTTTTCTGACACACCTCATTTACCCCAGTGACATATATAACTTTGCAGCCCAAATCTTACATCCATAGTTAAAACAGTGATAATAGCACAGGGCAAATCCTTACTGTGCACAATTTGGTTATTTAAAATTATTAATAAATGATCCTAAATTTGCATACTTAGCGTTCTGCCACACCTGTGTGACAGCATACATCAATAATAACGGGGCTCGTACTGATACCGATCAATTAAAAACTGCTGTGATCAGTGCTGATCCTGATCCAATGAAGACATCCCCAATTTAAATATTTGCATTTGTGTATCACTTGTGTCCCCTCCTGCCTCTTGTGTTTTCACTCCATCCTCCAGTACGCATCCATCAGCTGTTGACCTCATCTCATCCAGCTCTTACCCTCTGACCTCCCACTTCATCTTCTCCTTCCTTCTTTGTCTCTCTTCCCT
>NW_007579639.1:40933-47516 GCF_000690725.1 Stegastes partitus | reverse complement strand
ACAGTTGCATAGTAAACAACTGTCTGTGTGGCTTCATGACACTGAGATGAGTTCGGAGAAAATATGTGCTCTTGTGCAAATGTGAAGTAAAAAGTAGATGGCAAACATCCCACTTGTGGATCCCCCAGCACTGGCCATATTAAGCTGGTTAAGTTTCCAGATTGGGAGTCAGATGTGGACCATTGGAAAGCTGAACATACACTCTGTGTTTTTGCAGTTTCTGGCTGATAAAGTGATTTTTGCAATATATATATACATATATAACATGCCTTTTATCCTATGTAGGACTTTTGGACCCCAGGTCATTTAGCTTAGGTGACAGGTATTGGGTTTTTTTTGAAGATTTTTTTTTAAACATAAAGAGATTTGTCATGCATTTGGAACCAAAAACACATCAACTTATCAGAAAATGTATTTAACATAGTATAAAAACCTATAATGAATACCAACAACTATTTTGCACATTTTCTTTCTTGGGGTCCAGTGGACCTTCTACATATGGCAACATGGAAGTCCTGAATAGGGTTAAACTTGTTGCTGGGTTTAGGTGTTCAGAGTTAAATTAAATCATATCATGCTTGAACAGACCTTGACATTAAGTTATTCTTTTCTTTCTGATATATTGTTGATGTAAATTTAGATCAAATAATCAATTTGGTGCAACAATACTGGGCTGGTTAACTGGAGGGCAGCAGCAGGAGCGTTCATATTTGCCCCCACTATTACCACTGTGATTAATGATCTTCAGACTGCGTGACTATTTCACATGCAAGTTCCTAAGCTCATATTCCAAAGGTCACATCCTTTCACAAGACTCATAGTTTGTAAATTAGACACAGCGTGTGGATATCCAGGTATAAATGACCCTGACACTGTTGTGGTGTGACCAAAGAAAAAAAAAAACACTTCCTCTTAATATGATATGACCATGACATTGGATTGGAATGACCATAACATGTGTCCTCCCGCGCATTAAATCACACGACCAAGGACATGAGACTGTCAGACATGCATGTGCGATGGGGGGGCGAGTACGTGGCTGCATGCCCGGATCTATTTGTTCGTCTAATTTGCAGCCTATGTTGGAGAAGATAAGTCATTACCACTTGTTCCTGCAGCCTGTGTGTCTGCGCATGAGTGTGTGACTTAGTGCGAGGCGACAGTTGTGACTGAGGGGAATACTAAATCGAGCTCCACAGAGCACCGTGACTGACAGAAGACGATAAAGGGCAAAGAGACGCACACGGAAAAACAGACGGACAGAGTGGCGGGGGATTGAAGAGGACCAAGAGAGACATGGCAAGACAGCAAATGAGAGGGGCGGAGAGAGGAATGGGACGTCGGCATACGCTGTAAAAAATGTTTTCAGCAAATACCTTTTTGAACAATTTACTTTTATTAGTTTAGATTTTGTCCTGTTTTAAAATCCCAGATAAAAGTGTAAACTAATATGCCGACTGTTCAAACACAACACAAACATCCTAAAAAAAAAAACAACCAAAAAGAAAAACAGACCAAAAACTGTAAGAAATGAAAAATCTGCATATTTTAAATAATTTCTATGTTTAACCAGAAAAAAAACAAACTATGTTGACTGTGTTAAAAATCAGCAAATAATCATGTTGCAGGTATGTTCTGTTAAAATGAAAAAAAATCTAGATATTAAGAATTGAAACTAATGAATCTCTTTTTTTCAGACAACCTGTATGACTCCATAATGTCTACAGCAGAAGTGAATAGTGTTTTGTTCTTTTACAAAATGTGGACATTAAATAGTTTGACTGTATTTAAATGCACTGAAAACATGAACAGGAAAACACAAGGGACTTCACTGTTTTCAAACCGTTTAACTCTTTTTTTTTGGCACCCTGGTTGCCACATTTCAATAGTTTTTTTTTTTTCTTTTTACAGAACTAATTATTCTACAGAGTACAGAGAGCACCACCTGCCAGAACAGAAACACAACCTTTCGTCAGAACCACAGATTGGCCTGTGGTCAGTCTGTGGTCTCAAGCCATATCCTGCTCACGGCACTATATGATTACACGTCACGAGTAATAGCCAATCAGATGTGTGCATTTGCAGAGTGGCGCATGTTTGGTCAGTTTGCATTAATAATGTCGAACAGAGAAAACCATTGTGTTTTTAATAAATTAGCTAACTGAACTCGTCCAGAGACAGACTGAAAAAGTGAAAAATAGTGACGATAACTACGCCGACGTGTTCTTTGTCATGAATCAAGCCCTGATCCTTCAAGTTAATTAGCCAATTAGAAGCTGGCAAAGTGCTGAGGATGAGCAGGTGTGACCCAGATGGATTTGATACTTCAAAGGCACCAGTGAAGACAAGCATCCCCTCATAAGAGCACAGAATACTAAGATTGGAAAAGTAATGCAATAGTCAAACTCAATATTCTCAAAATGTGACACTAACAGCCTTTAACCTTTATGTTTCAGAAACATCGTTCACAGGCAGCAGTCTAATGGATGAAAGCGGCACTTGCATGATGTGAAAAGGATTCTAATGCAAATTCAAAGACACAAAAAATTATAAAGTAATGATCTTAATCCTCTACTATAGCAGTTGTGTTGGCAAACAGTTTTTGATTAATGCACTGGGTGACATCATGCTCACCTGACAAATCTAATATTCACTCTCTTCCCAGCTCCAGCTCTCTGGCTGCTTGGTGTTACGCTGTCTTCACCAGCAACTGTCTCCGAGAAAGAACAGTCAGTGAGATAACGTGATTTGGGAAGTGTGAGAATGGACAGAAGACAACTCTGCTGAACACTTTATATCGTATATGAAAACCAAGTCTGCAAAAGGAAGAGAAACCACACCGTACCCTGAACGCCAATGAATAGTTTGGCATTTTATGCATACTGACAGCTCGATGACTAAATCAATACCACTCTCACATCTGTCCATTAAGTACGCAGTTCGAGCGAGGACACCATTACTTCAGCTTTGCACTGAGACTGGAGGGATGGAAGTTGCAGCAGAACGACGTGTCGTTTTTGTATTTTAGTGTGTTAAACAAAACCAACATGGTGTAGTGCATTCACAAAAATTCATTTTGGAGCAAGCAAGGCTAGCTCCCTATGCTAAGCTAATGATTTCAGTTTCCAGCTCTGAATCTGCACACACATTTCCCATCTCACAAGAAAGTGAATAAATGTTCAACTTACATTATGTGAATCATTAATCACTTGACCAGGGTGAATGTAGGATCGCAATAAACAATTTACTGCATTCGGCCACATTAAAACCCCAAACAGGTGAAGTAAACAACGCTGATCATCTTGTCATATTGGTTCACTTTAATTTTTTGCACTAAACTTACCTACAGCTGTACATAAGGGTTTGACAGCAAGAAAACCAAAACGGAGTCAAATTCTCTACATGTGTACAAATACTAGGCCGGCAAAACAGATTCTGATGTTCCGCCTTGACACGGTTGCCGACCAAACACACTCCTTAGTTCCCCCCACCACACTGCAAAAACTGCTCAGCGACATTTGCTCTAATCAAGCATCCACAGGATGCAACAGAACGAACCAGATCTAATGAGGCCCAACCCTGCAGCCCACAGGACCCAAAGGATCTGCTGCTAGACATCACAGGAAACCCCCAGCGATCCTATGTCCATGCTTTGACTGGTAGAGCTGTACGATGAAGCTAGTTTGACATAGCCGGGCTTTCTGTGTAAGCCAGCTTGACAAAACCTAAAGCCCCACCCAGAGATTATGGGTACCACGAAGGTGGTTATCAACTGTCTTCAGGTCTGATGTTGTCCCATAATGCAGGATATCACTTACATTTTTGGTCAAATCAAAATTAATCTGATTGAATATTTTCTGTAATAAATACCAGTAGAATGATCAATTTTCTAATCTGGTTTCTCTCAGCTGCAGTACCAGCAGTGTGAACGGACTTTACAGCAAATCAGAGCCAAACAATAACATATTTGTCATGTTCACTCTGGGGTCAACCTTTTGTTTCTGTCATCTTCCTGTTTCTGTTTGAAGCCTTTATTATTTTGTAGTATGATGTTCATGTTATGTTTCTACAGCTCTACTGCCTGTTGTCTTGATTGTTAGTGTCACAACCGAACTAGGACGTGAACCCAAATGCACAAAGTTCAAACAAATAATCTTTAAATGACAAAGTTTCAAATGAAAATCGCTCTTGCAGAGGAAAAACTACACAACTAAAAATCACTCACTGGGAGGAAAAACAAAAACACTCTGATGAAAATCTTCTTGGAATACTGCATAACAAAAAAATCACTCTACGAGGAAAAACAACCATAACTATAGAAAAAGGCAAGACAACATAACACAATAAGGCAAGACTGTGGTTAACACAAAGCAAAGTATCAAAAGAATACAAAACCTGACAACATGGCATGGACTGGCGTCTGGCTTTCAAAAGACAAGACGAACTGGCACAGGACAAAGGGAGACGCAGACTATATATACCCACACACGGTAATGGGGAACAGGTGGAAACAATGAGGGCAGACAATCAGACCAGTGGGAAACACAGGGGGAAGGAGCAAGTTACCTGAAACGAGAGGAGAGTTAAATGTCAAAATAAAACAGGAAACCGTGACACATTGACACAAGACAAAAACTAAACTTAACATAACTTCTTGGACATGACAGTTAGCTCGGCCCTAACTGTGTTCACCTGGTTCTCATTACCTCACCTGTGCATTTAATGTTTGAGTCTTCCTTTGTCCTGTGCCAGTGTGTCATGTCCTCGTACCGTCCCTGTGCCGTCTTGATCAGGTTTTTGGCTCTACAGAATGTTTGTGTTGTATTTTGCACACTTTTTGTGAATAAATTCTTTGTTTGACGCCCGAATCCTGCATTTGTATCCGGTAACTGAGTCTTGTCAATATTTATGTGATTTCTGCATCGGCAACTAAATACATGTCTGGTTCCCATGGTAACGCAATACATACAGTGTGTGATGCTGTAGCTACACGGCTTCATTCAGTGATATTAGTAACGCACAACTCAGCATGTTTGCAGATAAAACACATTACCTCAGCTGAGAATCTGCTCATAATTAATAGTAAATGATCTGGTTAAAGGGAGACGCTCTTTCCAGTCGATTTAAATCCTAAACTCTGAGCATAACCTGCTCCTGACCAGGTTGGCTCCATTAGTTAACACTGAGATCTAGCAGGTTAAAAGAGAGCCGCCTTCGTGACACTGAAAACTCTGACTTTAGGCTCCACATACTTGCTAACCCATGAATCTCACTTGATCTAAAAAAGCAATTGTTATTGACTACCACATTTTTTTTTCTTGATTTCTTTCAGTGTTTCTTGAAGCCAGAAAGTTTCCATTTTAAATGACTTTAGTTTTGTGGCATGTCTGTGATCTGCTTTTTTTCCTACAACATTAAACAACTGAATGAACATCCTCCAAGACGATTCCATAATTTTTGCCAGGGGTTGTAGTACAGCCAGGTTTTATTGTTATAAGATAAGATGAGATGAAGGGAAATAGGTCCTTTGCATTACTTCTTAGGATCTAAGCTAAGAGCTCAGCTTCCCAGAGCAAGAATGTGCTGATGGCTAAAGGTGGTAGTCCGGACTTTCTTTTACTTTCAGAAGAATACCAAGGTATTCACCAGCCGGGGAAGATATGCAGTCACAGAATGTCCTACATTTTGGACATGCATTGAACGCCCCCTGAAGGAAGGATCCAGTGGACTCCTGAAGCATCTTAACCTGTTCCTTTTAACGTTAGGAGTTTTATCAGCTGATATCGGACCTCCTCACCCTAAAGAGGAGCCCAACCACCAGCAAAGAGTTATTGACATGAGGTTTAAAAAATGAAACCTCTTTGTCAAGTCGTATGCCTAAATGATCGCAATATACAGCAACTAAAGATTACTTCAGTTCTGAAATGAATGCTTCTCTATGTAGTGATAGGCTGAATCAATTCCTTCCCAAGTTTTGTAAAGAAATAGCTCTTCGTTACCAATCGCATTAAATCCATGAGTGACCTGTGACCAATCAGCCGGAGCCCTTTAGTGCTGTCAGTCAATAAAAACAAAAGCATGGCCTCATTTGTCTGCGTGAGACAGAAGAGGAGTTCTACGGGATAACTGGCTCGGCAAATGAGGGTGTGTGTGTGTGTGTGGGTGGATGTGTTCGGCACTGTTTTACAACGTTTCAGTCAATTTCTCAAATCAATACACAGTTAAATTGGCTCATTTACTTCTTCATGTTCCTACGCGCACACACACACACCCATCCTGAATCAATAGCTATCTATTAGGGGTGTTGTGGTATGCAGTATACATGATCATTACACAGCTCCCAAACTGACGCACACTGAACATATAACAGCATCTTTACGCGTTTAAGCAAATGGCAGCGATCTATTTTCAGACGTTACTACGATGGCCTTGGTGGCTTCATTCAATAAAATACATGCAAAAACAAAACACAAGCAAAGAAACAAAGAACATTAACTTCACAACTTACATGCAGCATTTACAGAAATCAGTGACAAGGACCAAATGCAGAAACACGCTCTTCTGCTGGCACCTTTGTTAATTT